>NW_019154102.1:0-2380 GCF_002288905.1 Enhydra lutris kenyoni
GAGAAGGTTCCATGTGCACTTGAGAAGAATGAGTATTCTGTTGTTTTAGGGTGGAATGTTCTGTATATATCTATGAGGTCCATCTGGTCCAATGTGCCATTCAATGCTCTTGTTTCTTTATTGATTTTCTGCTTTGTTGATCTGTCTATTTCTGAGAGAGGCATGTTAAGCTCTCCTACTATTAATGTATTCATATCAATATGACTCTTTATTTTGATTAACAGTTTTCTTATATAATTGGCTGCTCCCATATTGGGGGCATAGATATTTACAATTGTTAGATCTCTTGGTGGATAATCCCCTTAAGAATTATGTAGTGTCCTTCTGTATCTCTGACTACAGTCTTTAGTTTAAAATCTAATTTATCTGATATGAGAATCGCTACCCCAGCCTTCTTTTGAGGCCCATTGGCATGAAAGATGCTTCTCCATCCCTTCACTTTCAGTCTGGGTGTATCTTTAGGTTTAAAATGGGTCTCTTGTAGACAACATATGGATGAGTCCTGTCGTTTTATCCAATCTGCAACCCTGTGCCATTTTATGGGCACATTTAGGCCATTCACATTGAGAGTGATTATTGAAAGATACATTTTTATTGACATCGTGTTACCTTTGAAGTCTTTCTTTCTGTAGATTGTCTCTATATTTCCATTCAATGCTATTCTTAGGACTTTTCCTCTTTTATAGAACCCCCCTTAATATTTCCTGCAGTGTTGGCTTGATGGTCACATAGTCTTTTAAGCCTTGCCGGTCTTGGAAACTCTTTATCTCTCTATCCATTTTGAATGTCAATCTTGCTGGATAAAGTATTCTTGGCTTCATGTTCTTCTCATTTAGTGCTCTGAATTTATCTTGTCAGCCCTTTCTGGCTTGCCAGGTCTCTGTGGACAGGTCTGACGTTATTCTGATGGGCTTTCCTCTGTAAGTAAGGAGCCTCTTTGTCCTAGTGGCTTTCAAGAGATTATACCTACAATTATGATTCCTCAATTTGACTATCAGGTGCCTTGATGTTTTTCTGGAATCTATGATCTTGGGTGGAGACCGTTTCGGCCTCTAGTACATGAACGTTGGTTCCATTTGCGAGATTGGGAAAATTTTCATGAAGAACTTGTTCCACTATATCTTCTAGACTTCTTTATTTCTCCTCCCCTTCAGGGATTCCAATAATTCTGACGTTGGAACGTTTCATGGCATCATTTATTTCCCTCATTCTGTTTTCATGGTTTCTAAGCTGTTTGTTCCAGGCTTCCTCTTGATCCTTTCTCTCTATCTGTTTGTCCTCCAGATCACTAATTCTATCTTCTGTCTCAGTTACCCTAGCTTTGAGAGAATTTAGATTAGATTGGAACTCATTGAGAGCATTGTGAACCTCAGCCCTGGTAGCTTTTAGCTCTGCCCTAACATTATGAACATCCTGTCTGGTTGCTTTCAGCTCAGCCCTAATCAATTCCATTTGGTCATCCATGGCTTTCTCCAACCTAGCTATTGCCTGAATAACTGTTAGCCTGAATTCTCTTTCCGACATATTGTCTATGTTGATAGCTGTTAGCTTTGTTGCAGAAGGCCCATCCTCTGTATTTTTCTTCTGTTGGGCATTCCTCCTCCTAGTCATTTTGGTGAGAGATGACTGAACAAATGTAGCTGGTTGTATCGACCATGGTGCAGTCTGGGTGCACCCTGGAACACTTCTGAGCAATCAGGATTCCCCACCCAAATGAGAGAAAAAAGAAAAGAAAAAGAAAAAAAGGAGAGAGAGAGAGACAGGAAAGAAAGGGAAGATGAAAGAGAAGGTTCAGCCCAAATGGGCCCCAAGGTAAGATTTATGAGGTATACAAACAAAAACAAACAAAAAGACTGATAAAAGTATATAACAAGAGAAAAAAAAAATATGCAAATAAAAGAAGAACCTCGTCAAAAAGAACCCCAAGTGTAAGATTTATATACTATCAGGACAAACACAAAAACACAGAAACACTGGTGGAAGAAAAAGATGGGAGAGGGGTTATAAATTCTCAGTGTGGGCGAGGAAGGTTGTTTTGATTCTTCCTGGATGTATCTTGATATCTTTGTTAAAGGACTCAACTTTCCTAGGCTAAAGGGGGATTAAAAATTGGTTTACCTATAGGGGTAGTATTGATTGGGGAAAGGGGATTACTTTGAAGTTTAACTCTATATGAATATCAGAAAATAAAAATAAAAAAGGAATAAACTAGACTAAATAAAATAAAATTTAAAAAATTTCAAAAAAATAGAAATGCAAAAGAAAAACACAGGTGTATGTATCAAAAAGTTCAGGTTAGAAGGTTATTATGGAATTTGATGTACTGGACAGCTCGCTGTGATGGTAAATGGGTTAAAAAATTATCTATCTAAAAAAAAAA
>NW_019154102.1:2480-174775 GCF_002288905.1 Enhydra lutris kenyoni
TCAGTCTGTTCTTCTGTGGGTGTTGCAGAGCCCATATACATCCCCCCTTGGCCGCTGGCAGAGCAGGTTCCGAGTTGCGGTCCCTGGGGACACAGGATCTTCTGCTTGTACCCAAAACCACAGCAGTGGCGGCTGTCTGGGCAGCTCCAGACCACCAGAGAGGTTCCAAGCAGCGATCGCACACTGAGATTTTCCCGCTGGCCCGGGCTGGGAGTGCCTGGTCTTTCTGGGTCTGAGAGCGCACGGCTTGCGCGCACCTCTTTCAGGGGAGGCTGTGGGTCACGCGCGCGTCTCAGGCTCTGAGAACAGGGCGCAGGTCCGAAAGCACCAGGCTGGGCCTTCACGCACCTCTCTCAGGGGAGAGTTTGGGGTGCATGTCTTAGGCTCTGAAACAATGGCGCATGTCAAAGAGCGCAGGCCCGGCCTTTGTACCTCTCTCAGGGGAGGATGAGGGGCGCGCACATCTCAGGCTCTGCAGCAGGGCTCGCGCGTTCTGCTGTCTGGCGTGGCTCCCAGCCCCTCACAGGGGCCAGAACCCACGTAATCTCAGGCGTGCTGGCGGCTCAGGGACCAAGACCTGGTTTCTCCGCCGCACTCTCTCTGGCTCAGCGCCAGGGGAGGATGTCCAGGGACTGGGGACTTAAGCCCCTGTCCCTAGCCACCCCGATTCCCACAATTCCCCCTGTGATCTTTTGCTCTTTTGGAGTGCTTTCCACCAGTCTCCAAGTTAATGCTGGTCCCCAGATGCAGGGCACTCTTGCTCGTATTAGGGGTATTACTTTCCAACCTGTCACCTCTGGTGGCTCCCTCCCCCTTTTGTTTATCTTCCGATATCAGTCCACCTTTCCCACTCCACTTTACCTGCCCACTGGCGTCTTCTGCCCCTGTAGAAGATCCAGATGTGTATAATTCTGATCTCAGGCTGATTTCATGGGTGATCTGAGTTCTTTGGTAGGTAATCAGCTCACTTTAGGGTATAGGTTGAAAAGGCGCCTCCTCCTACTTCCCTGCCATCTTGTCCCCCCACTATAGGTTATGTTTTAAAATGACCTTGGCGTGGGGGCACCTGGATGGCTCAGATGGTTCAGTGCCTGACTGTTGTCTTTGGCTCCGGTCGTGATGCTCAGGGTCAGGAGAACTCAGGTTGGGCTCTGCACTGGGCGTGAAGCCTGCTTAAAATTCTCTCTCTGTCTCTAAAATAAACAAACAAATAAAATGATCTTGGCTGGATTCATCCCTAGAAGGCAAATACAGTTTCTCCTGGCAGTGTGGGGTGTGAGTGCCACAATGTCCTCCTGAGACTGGAAACCCCTCACCACAGCAGGTGTCTGGGTCAACAGCCGGCAGAAAACTTCCAGCACACAGCTGGCAAACAGCTGTCCTTCCTCCTCCTTTTCTTCCTCCTTCTTTCTCTCTCCCAGTAGCCTCCCTTCCCTCCACTTCCTTTTTTCCTGTTCTCTGTAAGATTTGCTCCTTCTTTTTCTAAGTCTTCCCCCCTTCTTCCCCAGTCTTTCCAAAATCCAGCTCAGGGAAATTCGGAACTTCCACAAAATGAGTCACATTGACTGTAAATAGCTAATAATGTCTTAAAAGGGGGGGGGCTTAGGTCAAAAGCAAAATTCTCTGCAGGTGGAAGGTGAGATTTCCTCTGTCAGCTGTCAGCTAAGGGGCTACCTCGTGGTCAGCTTAAACTTGCAGTACCCCGTAGCCATCAGGATGGTCTGTTATGCTGCAGTAGCAAATAGCCCCCCGCCAACTTCAGTGACTTAAAACAGCAAAGACTCAGTTTCCACTCATGCTGCGTGACTAGCAGGGTCATCTGGTGTTTCTGCGTTGTCACTGTCCTCACTGTCCAGTGCTCACACACCATCGGCAGGTGGCTTGGCTGGCCTTCCTTTATCAGGGTGGGAAGCTGTCGTGCTCATTCAGGGAGGGAAGGTGCTCACTGTTGAACAGTGACGCAGTCCACCAGCCATCCTGGTGTACAGCCCAACCTCACATACCAGCCCCAACTTTGGCATGTGCCCCCCTACAGCCCTGTAGGCTCGGGGGCAGTGTTCAAGGTGAGAATTCTGTTAAAAGCAAACAGGGCAGGTTTGGAGAAGGGGATTGGTGCAGAAGTGACCTGCCCCTGCCCTGCACTTACTCTGCTTGGCCAGCAGCAACTCTGCCACCATGAGTGAGGTTCTGACCATAACGCCTGGCTCTCTTCACCTGCAAATGATGGCCACTGGCTGCAAGTCCAGGCATTAGTTACCTAGAGATAAAATATTCATGGGAAGGGATGTGGCCTGATATGGAAAGTAACGGAGGCGTATCTGTTGGGTGGGGAGATGAGCCAGTGACTACCTTTGTGGCCGATGGCTTTCTCCTATCCTACCGCCCACGTTCCTCCCGCCACCCGTTCATGACTTACTGAACACTTGCTCTGTGCTGGACACGTTAATACTAAGCTTGGGTAGCATAAATTCAGCTGATAATGCTCTCTGCCTTCCAAAATCTCACAGTCTAACAGTCACAATACATTCATGTTCCTTTTCATAAGATGTTAGATATTTACTTTTTGGCAATGAATACATAAGGCATCTGTTACAGAATGAATTGTGTCCCCCCGCCCCCCCCCCACAAATTCATCCCTAACCCTCAGTGTGACTGAATTTAGGGAGAGGGCCTTTAGGGAGGTAGCTAAGGTTAAATGAGGCCATAAGAGTGGGGCCCAAACTTGATGGGACTGGTGTCCTTATGAGAAGAGACAGCAGAGAGCTCTCTGCATGCGTGTTCAGAGGAAAGATCATGGAGGACCAGAAGGTAGTTCTGTGCAGGCCTGAAAGAGAGCTTCCAGCAGAAAGCGATCCGGGCTCCTTGATCTCGGGCTTCTAGCCTTCAGAACCATGAGGAAACAGATGTCTGTTGTTTAAGCCCCGCAGTCTGGTATTCTGCAATGGTGGCCTGAGCCGGCTAGTTTGGCATCCATTCTAAATTTGAGGCCCTAGGCTGGATCCACTCTTTTGTTTGTATGATATCATTTTTGTGACAAATAATGACACCACATGCATGTGTGACCCTTTGTGGTCTCAGGATCTTTTCACTTTTATTCTTGAAGTCAGCCCTCCACATGCTCTCCTGGGTTTCATAGAGCAGTTAGAAGTATCTTCTGGTCATGGAGGAAACCAAATCCCAGGGAAGTGGTCCGCTCAAGATCACGGTGGCTGGCCGTGCTGAAGCATGACATCGTGTAGGTGAGGGAGTCAGCAGATGTGGCAGGAACTTGATCACGTGTGGAATCTGATTTGAACTTTCGGACCGAGACCATTATCCCCACCATGGCCTGCCTAGTTATTGAGGAAAAGAGAGAAATGTACTTTTCCTGTCAGTTGGAACTATTGAAAAGAAAAGTAAAACAGAACAAAAATACCAAACAGCAATCTGATCTCAGTCCATCAGTTTGTGCTGGGTCTTGAGGTCGCTAATGCCCACTTTCCCTCCTCGGTGTCATCTCTTCCTTCGGAGTCTCAAGGTTGAAGTGTTCCCTGGTCATTGGCTGTAGAATGTGACTCCCAGAGATGGGGGCATCTCAGTGTCACTGGGGTGCTGTGGTATCCCCTCATCTCAGAAGGGCGCTCTTCTAGAAGTTTCAGGGCAAGCTGGGGCTCACAGACTTCGCACCAAGTCACCTCCTGCCCTTTCTGTCTGGCCCCCAGAGGTCCCATTTTGGTGACACCCTGGAGGCTCTTCTTTGAAGGCTGGCAGAGCCCAAGGGCTGGGGGTCGGGGGCAGCAGGGAGGTGGGAAGGGCAGGATTTGCTGTTGGTGGCCTGGGGTCTGTCTCACTTCTCCCCTCCCTGTCTCCCTACCTCTCTTCCTCACTCTCCCTGCTTTGGATTTTCTGTCTCTCCAGCCACATCCTGTTTCCTCCCTTTGTCTTCTCCTGGATTTCACTTTGAATTATAAGTGGAGATGTGGAGCTCACCTTCTCTGGCTGTTGACCTGAGGCCCAGAGAGACAGAAGGATCTGTCCAAAGGCAGCCAGTTGAAGGCAGAGGACGCAGAGCTCCTGGGTACAGGTGGGGCCATATGCTGCCCCGTCTGCAAGTTCTCCCTTTTCCCCTCACGCTACCCCCTGGAGGCCAGCATGGACCCCAGACAGATGCAAGTGACAGGCGGACAGCCGTCCCTGCTCCCTGCCTCCACTGCCACACTCCCATTCTCTCTCTCCCTGTCCTGCTTCTGCGCAGGAGGCACCACTGAGTTCAGGATTTCCACTATCAAAATGCTGGAGGTAGGAGAGACTGATGAAATCACTTAATACTAAGATAGAGTTTGCCAAGAAGACTTCCAGCAGGGATGGCCACTCATGTCCTCTCCAGCAACAGCCCTAGGGAGTTCGTAGTGTTTGCTGGAGGCCTGTGTTGAGAAGGATTCAGAGGTTGATTCGGTTTCATGAGGAAGTGATGACTGTTGATGACACTGGCTGGTAGCATGCGTGCTCTCTCCCCACCTGGGGGCATGATCCCCTCCGGAGAGGTCTGCTTTGTAACTGCAGACAGAGCCCTGAGTAGAAGAACGTACCTCTGGTGGTTGAGTTTAGATATCATGGAGCTGGAGAGAGAAGCTGCCGCATCTGTCCCCACTTATGTGGGGGCCTCGTTACAGCCAGGCTTCCCCTCTGCCGGCTTCCAGCCAGACACACGGAGAAAGACCCAAATGCCAAACTGCATTTTTGTTATTTTTAATAAACTTTATTCTGTATTACAAATAGGTGTTTTTTTTTGTTCTGAACTGCAAAATAGGAATGCCTTATATTTACATACACAGGTATACAATTAATTATAACAAAGGTACAGAAGCTTGCCTTTTCCAAGTTACAACTGGGCTTCAATTTAAATAGCATAGGTTTCCTTTTTAAAAACTTTATTTTTTTAAATCTTTTTTTTTTTTAACCTTACTAGGATATTCTTTGTTAAAAATCAAAACCAGAAGACCATCTTCCTCTAATAGATTCCATCCACCTATCTTTGAGGCTCATTGTAACACTGTTGTTGTCTAAAGATATGCTTTTTTGCTTTGTCCTAACCAAGGGTCAGTGTTCAAGGTGGGAGCTTTATGGAATCAGAGGTGGGGCGGGGCTGGAGGGGGGTGACCAGAGCAGGAGTGACCTGCCCTACTTCCTTCAACGGCCCCTCACCGAGACTCAAAGGCCTCTGCCTGTTCCTCAGACCACCCATTCGTCCTTCCCTGTTTCTTCTCTTCCCTCTAGCACTGGACTTGACTCTGGGTCATGTGACCAGGCCAGACACTGCTCCCCCATGCCTCGGCTCACTGAGCCATTCTCTGTGGGTGGTACACTGGAGTTGCTGGTTACTGTGGTGCCTGGGCAGGACCCTGCTAGAAGAGGTGGGCTGGTCCTTACCAGCTCAGGTGGGGGCGGGGGGAGGCCAGCTGCACTCACTCCTTCCTGTCTATGTCAGGGTTTGGGAGGTCTTGTTCTTGGTCAGCATTGCCATCGCATGACCAAGCAAGGACCTCAGGCCTCAGGGATGCCAGACCGAGGCAGGGAGTGATGGGGGGAGGGTCGTCTACTCTAAAACACAAAGTCATTGGTTTCCAAATGGAAACAAGATTCTTTGGGGTAAACTAGTTTTTCTTTTTAAAGAACAGAAGGTTTAACGAGCCAACAGCTGGGGAGAACATCAGGGGAGGGAGGAGGAAGGACAGCATGTGAGACACATAGTGCATCTCGGTCATGGGCCTGACCCTCATCCGTTAGTCCTGTCTGGGAAGCGGTCGTGCTTGGTTGTGTCCTTTGCGTTGCTCTTTAACTGTATCCTCTGTTTTGAATCCCACTCTTGGAAGGGAGCCCTTCCAAAATGTGCTTGAGTCGTAAGATCAAAGATAGTAACAAAAGAACTAATTCCAGTTCAAAAGAAACGGAAGGTGAGCTGCATAGAACGTGTCTATTTGCCATGAGCGTTTGCCCTCTCAGGGGAGGGGACTGGGTCTCTCCCTGACCAATCCTGAACTGGGAGTCCCTCCAGTTTGAGGGAAGCTGATGGGGACTACAGAGGGGCTCAGCAACACCAGGGGTGGCCCAGAGAGCCCAGGCTGGACAAAGCAAAAGGGGGGTGAGGAGAAGGGAAGGTGGGGCACACCCGACGGAGGGCATTCCCCACCCCTGCCCCAATGTCACTATCTCTGCCAATGAGGACAGAAACCTCTTTTCATTTATTAAGGATCTCGTTTTGTTTAGTAGCTTTGCTTAGCTGGGGTAGACATCTGTCGCCTCACAAAATTCAGCTGGGACTCTACTGTTAAAGTTGTATCACTTTTACAACCAAAACATCCTGTATGTTTTATAAAGTTGGATACTCCCCCTAATTAAAACAAAAACAATTTTGTCAGGGAGCAAAGACTTGTTAATTAAAAACAAAAGTTTCTCTTCAGTCTGAAACTTCTACTACAGAGATTCCTTTGTGAATGGAAGGAATGGTCTTTTCCTTCGTTTTCTGGCGGAGGGCTTTGCCACTCTTGGAACCATGAGGACATGGGCTCCTGGCTTCCCAGTCTTTCCCTGCAGCTGCCTCTCTGGCCTGTCCCATGGCTGTGCCTCAGCTTACCGCTCTCTAACGGCTCTCACTGGCCGCATCTGTGGGAGGAGAGGGGCAGCATCGTGGCTCTAGCCATCAGAGGTGCCCGGGAAGCACCACGAATTTTAGCAGCCATGTCCATGCCTGGACAATATCCTGACCCATTTTTTAAGAACAGGGGGAGCCCCCCTCCTTAGCCCCCAAGGCTCGCCTGGCAAGTCATAGGTGAAGGGTTTTTTCTTCCTTTCAGCAATTTGGACTTGACCTGGGCTCCTTCCTTAATCTCCAATGCTTAACATAGACAAACAAAAAACCTCAAACCCCAAGTAGACAGTCCACGTACAGGTTAAAGAAAAAGGGAGGGGCTGCAGAGTCAGGGGCTCTCAGTCACCTGTCCCGGATGTTGACAGCAAGCATGGGGAGTGACAGGAGGTCCTTGATGTGAACTAGAAGCAAGAGGAAAGGCCAGGAAGGAGCCAGGATCGGCCTGGGGCAGGGTCTTCTCCCGGGGACTCTGGTAGCTGGAGGGTATTCATGCTTAGACATGCCTCTTGGAAGGCTTTCAGACCCCTGCTGGGATCGCTTGTGGGGGCAGCCCATCCCTGGAAGGGCCACGAAAGGGGTGTCCCTGGGCCTCCCACCCGCAGAGCCTCTCTGCCTCTTCCCCTCCCTCCTTGCTTTCTGATTGGGGGGAGTTTGTTCTCGATTAAGAATAATTAACTTTAACCCTTGCTAGGTTAAGTATTTGACTTCACATCCTGTGAAGCCAAAGCAAGTGTCCCCTAATTCCTGAGAAAGGGGACAGACAGAAAACAGGACTTCCCCTTTTAGGGCAAAGCACATGGTTGTTGAGGGTGCTGGAAACATCAGCAGGACTTGCCTCTTGCAGTGGAGGCTGCTTGGGAAATCATTGCTTGTGGCTCTTCTGTTGGGGGATCCCCAGGGCCTAGGTGGGACTGGGACCCCTAATCTCTCAGGGAAGCAGTGCTGGGATGGTGACAGGGGCCTAAAGCTGCCCGGGGAGGGGGTACTGTGAGGTGTGAGGTTCCCATACCAGGAAATACACAGCCTTGGGGCAGAGGCTCCGCGAGCAGCTGCAGGTGACGGGGACGAGGGGGACGACGGGGCACACTCGCCTCTGCAGGGGAGGGATGCTCTCAGAAGCCAGACATGCAAGGGGAACACGAGCACAAGGATCTCGGGTGGGGGGAGAGGGGGTGCTGGGACAGTACCTCGACATTAGCCTAGGGCTGGGGGGAGAGACCCAGGCCGGAGTGGACACCCGCTCCTGCCTGGCACAGTCCTGGATAGTCTGCTTCACTTTGGGATCATCGACAATGACCTCCCTCCCAGACCACAGCCCTGCTCACGCCCGGCCAATGGGCTTACAAGAGGGAGGCTCTAGGGCTGACTCTGGGTGTGCGTGTTGCTCTGGGGTGTGACCCTACCCTGGCCTGGAGACACTCAGGCAGTCCTCTGCCTCCAAATTAAAACCACACTGAAAGAAGTCAAGAAAAAGTATTTTCCTGAGGAATTAACTGACACAGTAGCCAACTTCACTTATTCACTTATTGGCACTATTTGCCATTACCAAGAAGTATTGGGGTCTCCCCTTATGTGGAAGGATGAAGAATGGCAAAGCCCACACGTGGGGAGACTTGTGCTCCCCGAGAGCAAGGACCCACCTGAAGCCATCTGTCTCAGCTTCTCTCCGTCTGTCCTTTCAAATTCAGGAGCTTTACACTCCCTCTCTCCCACCACCCCAGCTTCAGCCCATCTCTCTCCTACATTCAAAATCCCCATGTAACCTAGGTCAGTTATTCTGTGTGATCTCCCGGCGCCATTTGGAGCCTGGTGGTCTCAAAGGCTAGAGGGTGCAGGACGCAGTTGAAGGGGCAGGTGAGAGGAGATGGGCCTTTTCTCTCTTCCTCTCTTCCAGGGACTCAAGAAGTTAAATAAAGATCCACCTTAAACAGAGTTATGACCCGGCAAATCTGCTGCCATGGGGGAGGGAGGCCTTGAGGGGACCTCCCTCCCTCAGGACCAGTTTGCCCAGCTCCCTTCTCTGCTGTGTGGTGGCCCCCGTACCCCTCGGGGCAGCTCTCGGGGTCTCTGGCCTGCCAGGAGGAGACCGGGATCCCAAGGGGAGTTTTGGAAAGAACACGGGGAGCGAAAGACAGCTTTCTGATTACTTTGAATCACACGTGTACCAAGAATCCAAATGGAAAAAATGGAAAACGAAAGGAGAAAGGAAAGAGAATTTTTGGTGGGGCAAGGCGGTTTGCAGCTCTGGGTGATTCTATCCTGTTTCTCCAGCCCAATCAGGCCTCAGAGACTTCGGGGAAAAGAAAGAAAGAAAAGAACGGAAAGAAAGAAAGAAGGAAAGAAAGAAAGGAAGGAAGGAAGGAAGGAAGGAAGGAAGGAAGGAAGGAAGGAAGGAAGAAAAGGAAGAGAGAAAGAAAAAAAAAAAAAAGCCAGCAGCGACCACCCCCCGCCCCAGCAATTAAAGTAAAATCGGCCCCAACCCGTTCTCCAGGAGAAAAGAAAGCAGGAGACTGTCCTCTCCTCTTTCTTCCTGACATTGAGGTCTCTCTGAGGTGTCTGAAGTTTCTCTTGTGACAAAACAGGGCAGGGGCAGGGCAGGGGGTGGGGTGGTTCTGTACCGACAAAGGAACAATAACAATAATAATAATAATCCAGTAAAAAATAAAAGCTTCAGCAGAACCATGATAACAGTCTTCTTTTCTGCCTGTTCATTTTTTCTAACTGTGCAAAACTTAAAAAATAAATCACACACACTCACTCACACAGGCGTGCTCTCTCTCTCTCACACACACACACACACACTCAGCTTCCACTCAGTGAATCTGTGTTAAATATGTTTGTGTCTCTCTCCAACCCAACCCCTCACGTGTGCAAATATCTCTTAGCGGCCATGGTGCCTTTGCCCCCCCCCCGCCCCCCACGTGCTTCCTCTCTGGTCGGGGCCTGTGGCTTCTCAGTTGGAAATAAATGGGTCAAGGGTAGAAAGCCCATGCTTCTTCACCTGGCACTTCATTCACCAAAACCTTTGGTTATTTTTCCCCCTCCATGTGTATCTTTTCCCCATTCTCCTCTTTCCGAGGCTAGGCTACTGGTGTTCTGTCCCCATCTGTCCTCTCCTTGATGCCACGTGCTGCTCTGGTGTGGGTCACCTTCCACCCGGCCTCTAGTTGAGTCCAGGCCACGGAGCACCCTGGTTTCCTGTGAACAGGTGACTCTCCTTCTCCCCACCTGCACTTAGCACAGAAAGCTAGTGTTGACATGTCCTGAAGCTGTAGAATCAATGAGCAAGGAAGGAGAAGGGAATCACTAGAGGGTCCCCTCCACAGGACTAAAAATCCTTTTGATATCTCTGCCTGCTCCTGGGGCGCACGTGCGTGTGCACACACACACACACTCACATGCACCTGTGCACGCAAGCTCACACACACGCATACTCATATCCAAAGGGGCCAGGTTCCTAAAAGTATAGGGTGGTCCATGGGCTTTGCTGGAAATGGAGTGGTTCCTTCCCCGTTCCAACTGGGGCTCACTTGGAGAGGATGACAGGGATGGATGTCTGATGCTCAGGGAGTGAAGGCAAGACCGGAACCCTCTCTCCCAACCACACCTTGGATGATGCTTCTCCTTGTCTCCCAGAGCCATGGACAATTAGCCACCAGAGCTGCCAGGAGAGAATCCCGCTTAGGGTGGGAAACTGGGCCAGGTGGCAACTAAGGTCCCTTCAGGATTCAGGTTTCCGTGACCTTCCATGTGACCATCTCTTACCACAGCCCCTGCTCACCCATGTCTGAGCACACATTTGCCTGAAATGAGATCCAGAGATGGAAGGACAGGTGGAGAGACAGATGCCAGGGCCGAGGTCTGCTGTATGTCTCTTCTTACATTGTCGGCTCAGTCCTTCAGCTTGAGTCCTTGGTCCCTCCCAGACATGGCGAGCTGGGGGCTGAACGTGGCTGGCATTTTGGTTTGTCTCCGTGGGGCTGGGCTTGAGTGTGGTTCTCTCTGCGATGACTGAGGAGGAGGTGAGGCAAAGGCGGTGACTAAAGAGGCAGCAGATGGTAAAGGAGTCATTGCCAAGAAGGTCTGGAGAGTCCAGTGACAAGGTCATCTGCATAGCAATGGCATAGGGCTCTGCAGGGGGACAGGGGCTTGGCTGTCCGCCCCAGCCTTCTATAGAGTTCTCAGGACGGGTGCTGGGGATGGAGCCAGTGACGGTGGCCGGAGGTAGGATCTCCTGGATGTACTCTGCGTTTTCCACTGACCCTAGATGAGCGCTGACCGAGGAGGATGCCAGAACTTTCTCTAGACAGCATCAAGGATGTGGCAATGGATGAGGACTAGGACAGTGGACGTGCTTCATTTGCATTTGGGGGTGAGTGGAAAACAACACATTCTGCTTCCAGGGTGGGTGCGACTCTCTTTCCCTTTCTCCCCTTCTGTGGGATGTTTCTGCTGCTCGGAGCCAGACTGGAAGGTCAGGAGGGTGTCTGCGGTGGCATGTAACTGCTGTGTCTCCTGTCTGGCTTTCCACAGGCTGGGGAGGGGTTGGAGCAGGCAGGTCCCGAGGAGCACTTGGAAGGACTCCAAGAAGACCACAGGGGGAAAAGGTGGCCTCTGGATGCCAACCCAACAGGTGAGAGGCAGCTCGAAAAACACCTCCCAATGCCCCTCTCCCAACCCCCATCCGCCAAGTGCTGTGGTCTTTCTTCTCACACTTGCAACGGGACCACACCCTGGTGGAGCTCCTTGGAGATGGAAATGGGGGACAGAAGAGAGCCAGGTGATGTCTTCTCAATGAAGATAATACTGAGCTCATTGCCTCTTCCCTAGACCAAGGTTCGGCCCAGTGTGGGAGGTGGAGGAGCATCCTCTCTCTGTGGCTTGTCCTCCGTCCTTGGGCCCCGCTGCTTATGTCTGCAGTCATCCGGGAAAGAGAGCCCCTCTGTCATCTTCTGGCCGGGTCCCCATGTGAGCCTGGCCCTCTGGGACTTGCTGAGGGGCGGTGGCCTGGTTCGATCGCCCTGGCAGAGCCCCAGAGAGAGAAGAGAGGCAGGGAGAAGGGAGAGACAGAAAGAGGCAGAGAGAGACAGTGCTGCTCAGTGCTGTTCCAACTGCTGACGCCAGTTGGAACTTGCACTTGGTAAAGATGATAATCTAGACTGAGGCACGGCTTGGTGTGTCCCTCCCCCCAGGGGCCCTGGAAGGACGGTTCTCAGCTGTCTAAGCTCATGAGGGTTATGACTTGTTCTAGTTTGTAGACCAGTTTCTGCTTTCTGCACTGGTCGTCATGGTCCAGAGGTCCGAGGATCTGTGGAAGGGCGGAGAATGGGGAGGTTACTGGTTTGTGCATCCAGGTCTCTGTTCTTAGGGCGTGCACACACAAGGCGAGTGTGGCCGGGCTGCGGAAGCCATGTGCACACAAAGATGTACACATGAAGCCACTGGGTCCGCGGGCAGCCTGGCCTACTGGTGGAGAGGCGTGGGGGCACTCAGGTGTGAGGTGCGGCGTGTGGGTACCCTGGGGTCGATGGGCACAGGGGTCGCACCCACCTCAGCGTGTCTGATTAAATGTGTGCCCTCTGCTGCCCGAGTTTGGCAGCTGGCCGTGGGCAGACACCCCCGCGCAACAATGTGCTAGGCCCCCGGGGTGAGCAAGCACACAGTCCCACCCCCACGTGAAGGGTGGCACCCTGGGTCTCTGGGGAATGTGGTCTCACTGATACTAAGAAATTCCACCCCTCCTTCCTACAACGGATTATCTTCCCCCAACAGCTGCCCAAGAGCCCACACTGAGAAAGCCATTTGGCTTCACTTGCACATTAATGAACAAATACCCCTCCGAGAGTTCTAGCTCATGCTTTCCTGGTCATCAGCAGTGATCATGTCTGAGTGATCATCAGTGATCATGTCTGCCAGAGCCTTTTCTGAGATCAGATGGTTGGTGGAGGAGAATGACGGGGAGGACGTGAGGGAAAAGAGATGAGAATTTGATTCAGACTCTGGCGATGTGGGACTGAGTAACAGACCTGCCAGTTTCTAGGTAGGTGACCAGGAGGCAAAGAGGAGGCCGAAGGCTCGAGAGGAGGCTCTGTGAGCTTTGGGTTTGCTGGCCCGCTTCACAGGTATTTAACTGGGGAAACCAAGATGGAGTCACCGACTTCTTCACTGGCCAAGAACCACCAGTTACTGGCACCAACATTTCATGAAGAAGGGACATTTTCAAGGGTAGAATAGTGTCCTTGTAGACTAAAGGGCAGTGCTTCCAAGATGAGGCCATTGTACCCCGTGCTGGCACATTCCATGTCCTCCTTAATTCTCTCATGTGGCCACGGACAGGGGAAAACCTGGCCCTGGACCAGCACTGGCCCGCAGGCTGGTGTCTCCGGCCCCCCAACCCCGAGGAAGCCATAGCTGGCTTCCCCTTCCCCTGAGGTTTGCAGCAGGACACTGCTGCTGGCCTGCTGGGGCTCCTTCCTTAGCTGGGGGCTCCTAGACTCTCAGTGATGAGTCAGGAGGAGGCAGAGAACTGGAGGCACTGGCTTCGGCTCCTGTTACTACCTTGCACTCAAGAGGTTATGCTGCTGCTCAGACATGGGGAGCCTAGGTTCTGAACCCACTTGGGCTTAATCTGCGTGACAAAGAGACCGCCCATAAGCACCTCCCTACTGTCCAGGAAGAAGGCATTGTCTGCCGTGGCTTTCCACCTGGGAACATGGCAGGTAAATAGATCCCATTCTGCTCTGTTCTGTATCTGTTGCGATCCTCCCCTCCCCATCCCCTCTTCTCCCACCCCACCATGCCATACAGCCTGCCATGGGAGGGGGAAACTGCTTATTTAAAGAGAATTAGATCAGAGAGAGAAAAGGGAAAAATAAAAGAGAGGGACAAGCAGGGAAGAAATAAGAATTTGAAAAAGAAAGAAACAGATACTTTCTCTAAATATCTGAGACTAGGGATTAAGGCAGAATTAACAGACTGGGACATTTCTACAGTCCCTGTTCTACAGAGCACAGCCCCCAAGTCCAAGGTGGCAGGAGTTTCCACCAGCAGCGGTGGGGGGTTGTCTGGGGTTCATGCCTGGTGCTCTTGTGCACAGAGGCTGCTACAGGCGGGGAGATGTCCTTCTGTAGCCCGTCCTTCCCAACAGGGACCGAGCAGGCTCACCTCCTCGCTGTACTTGCCCACGTAGGAGAAGATCTCCGAGAGCGTGCTCATGGCGTTGAATTCATTCATGTGCATCCGGGACTCCTCCGCCTGGTACGCGTTCATGTCCTGGTCGCTGATGGCCGGCATCTTCCCGATGTCCGAGTAGTACCTGCCAGGGGAGGGAGAGGGGAAGAAAGGAGCTGGAGCCATGCAGAGAGAGTAGAGGAGAGATGGGAGCTCCCAGCACGATGTTTGGGGCCAGTGGATGGCGCGTCATGGTCCCCAGGGGACCACGGGGAGCTCTCTCCCACCTGCACTTCTGGGGCTGGCCCGGGAGAGCCCTCAGCAGCTCTGGGTACAGGGGGCACAGAGGGAAGGGACGTGACGCTGATATGGCCAGAGAATGAATGGGGCTGGGAGCAGGAGTATGGAGGAGCTGTCCCCTGCGTCGGCCTTGTTCTCAGCTACCGAAGAGCGTCCAGTCCGTCTCTGTCCTTCTGACCCCTCCTCCCGCAGACGCAAATGCTGCCCTGCACAGGGCCCGAAGGCTCTTCCACACAGTTGCTCTGCCTCGATGCCCTCCCCTCCCTTGGGGTCACCCGGGAGGAGGGCGGGGCTGGGGCTGCTTGGGGAGAGGCTGGCAGAAGGCAATCAGTCACTGTCACTTGCAGCTGTGCACCACTGTCAACTGGTTAATTAGATGCCAGCATTTACATTTTTAATTTGTGCAATTTGACATTTTTTTTAAAGATTTTGTTTATTTATTTATTTGACAGAGATTACAAGTAGGCAGAGAGGCAGGCTGAGAGAGAGGAGGAAGCAGACTCCCCGCCGAGCAGAGAGCCCGACACGGGGCTCGATCCCAGGACCCCGGGATCACGACCGGAGCCGAAGGCAGAGGCTTTAACCCACTGAGCCACCCAGGCACCCCTGTGCAATTTGACATTTTATGCAGCAAACCCCAACTCCTCTGCCAGAGGGGAGCTGAGCAGTTTCCTAATGAGGAACGGAAGGGCCCCGGTGCCCCAAAGATGGCCATGGCCCCCTCCCCACGTGCTGGCTGGCTGTGGGCCATGTGAAAGGGGCCAGGAACCCACAAAAACAGGGGGACATCAGGGCACTGGGGGGCACCCCAGGAGTCCTGGTCACCCCAACTCAGCCTGCGCTGAATGCCTAGGGCTTCAGAGCTGGGGAAAGCAAGCCTGAGAACCTGGAACAGAGGAGGGAACAGAACCTGGGACGGTCGCTGGGGACAGGGACTAGGCTGAGGCAAGTGAGGCATCCGGGGCGCAGAGTTTTAGGCGAGGCCCTGGCTCCCCTGTGTACGCGCAGGTGCCCATGACAGGCCTCTGGAGTTCCCTGAGCCCAGGGCTTGATCAGGCGAGGGTAGGGGCATCCTCAGAGACTCACCCCTGGCCCCTTGGCCTTGTGTCACTCCTAGCCCGGGTCCCTCGGGGCACCCACCGTGAATGCAGAAGTCCTGTGCTGTCCCCCTGCCTCCCTCCATCCCTGACCAGGAGTCGGGTGACAGGCCGACACAGGGGGCACTCGTGCGTTACTCCAGCCATCACGCTCAAGGGCCCGCAGTGGAATGACAGCTCAATTCACTGCCAGAGCGTTTCTGGGCCGCTGAGGCTGGTGATGGCCGCCCTGGCCCGAGCCGCAGCCTCGCTGTGACTGCGGACCTGTTGTTCCAGAAACCTTCCGAAGGAGTCAGAGGGAAGTAGATGAAATCTGGCAAAGGAAGGGGCCGGTTGGAGGGCCCCTCCTCGACCTCAGAAACCCGGCCCCACACAGACACACTCGCCAACTGCTTTGTTGAGCTGATTGCATTTTGGCGGGAGGTCTGGGCCCAGTGACAAGAACTTAATGAAATGGCCTTTCTCAGAGGGGCTGGGGGGCTCCGATGAAGCCGTCCTGCCCCTGGCCTCACCTGGACTTCATCCTTCACATCCTTCCTCCGGGGTGGGGCCATCCGTCCCCCCGGCCTCCTCATGTTCAGAGCCCTCCGTTTCCTGTCCTGTGGCATCGTGGCTCCATCGCTCCTTCGGACAAGAGCCCACTCTCTTCCTGGCCCACGGCCCACCCCTCCACACCCTCAGCTTCCTCAGGGTCCTGGGTGATTAAATGACATTCCAGGTATAAATGTTCCAGCGAGAGACTCGACTCATTGGCACTCTTTCTGGAACGCAGTAAATGCCAGTGTTCCATTTTATAGTGGAGACCCAGGGTTGCGTGGGTGGCTCCCCTCCTAAAGAGATGTGTGCCGTTGTCTCCTCATGGATCCCATGCCTGCTGAGCTAAATGTGCTTATCGGGCTGCGTGGTCAGGTCCCATTGGTGGAAACCGTGACCTGGTAACCTCCCTGGCTTCCCCACCGCCAGCGACCAGGCCCGGCGCTACAACGCCCGGGTCCGCAGCTCTCTCCCGACAGTGACACTCTGTCACCTGTGGGTGGTCAGAGAGACTGATTGGGATGAAAACCCAGGTCCTCACTGACAGGACAGGACTGTCATCAATGCAAAGACACCTGCCATTTCCGTCACCTGCTCGTGAAACTCCTCACGGGTATGTGGATGGCCTGTCAGGCTCTTTGCATGTAGCACCCAGGCTCCTACTGCAGCCTTTATGGTCCCTGAGGTGCACCAGAGCCCCAGTTAGGGACCGATGTCTCCGTGGAACTAGCAGGTGCCCAGCCCCCTGTCTGTTCAACATGGCTTGTCTCCGTGTGTGGTAGACGCCCAGGCCATTTCTCCAAAGAGAATATCTAGAAAGTGTGTTTGTGGGTGAGAAAGAGAGGGAGGAAGGGGGTAGGAGTGGAGTGGGGAGAAGGCAGGGCTTCCAACCTTTCCAGCAGAAGAAACGGGTGGCGGCCCACCTGGATGTGCTCTACCTTATTCCAACATCAAGGTCGTGTCCGCATCAGCAGACCAGTCTCTCCACTGTTGCCTCCGTGCTGAGGCCGCTCCACTGGACCTGGGCACATCTGTGGCCACACACTAGTCCATGAACAGATCAACTACACATCCTCACCTTTGGCAAGTTCAGAACAACTGAGCCAAGTCGCCAGGGGCAGCTCTATTTCCTGGATGACGTGGGGCTTGGGGTCTGACTGACACTCTGCCTGGTTCTTGACCCCAGCCCTGCCTGGGACTAGCTGGGGCTGTGCCCCCTACCCCCGGCCTTGCCAGCACCCCTTGAGCCTGTTAATGACCTCACTCTGGATCCCCTGGCTGATGGGCAATTGCTTCCTTCTTGACTCCTGCTGGGCTGGCCTTTGCGCTAGGCTCTGCCATGGAGAAGGCTTATTGATTGTGAAGAATGCAGTTATGCCCCATTAATGAACTTCACACAAGTGTTCTTCTCAGTGGGCTGTGCGGTGAGGAAGGGAAAGGTCAGCCCAGGCTTCTGTACTTGAATTTCCTTCCATGGGATTTCTGCCTGCAGGTGAGCCCCTTCAGAAGGGACTGGTGCTCTGGAGGTCCCCCAAGACCTGCCTCTAGCTGGCCAGTCAAGGCCACGCCTGCTGAGGAGGGCTGGGTCCTGCCACTGGCCCTCCCTAGCATTCCTTGCTGACTTTGCTCCTACCGGGTGGGATGCCAGTACCCATGTGGTCCCTGGGGAGCCGCGGTAGAGGCAGGGCCCCAAATGCTGACTTTCCCGCTGTCGACCAGGCTGCAGCAGTGTAGGTTTGTGGGCTTCTGGGGGACGGGCCCAGTGTGCGAGGGCAGGCGCCTCACCGCTGCCGTCACGATGGCTCCAGCGATCGCAGTAGTGGTCTCTAATGCCCTGAACTCTTAGAAGAAGAGTGTTTTGTCATCCCGTCAAATGCCTCAAGGATGAAGGCGTAGACATGAAAAATGCTTAGAGCCTGATGTTCTGATGCACAGACGCTTGGCTTGCAAGGCCTACACCAAAGTCTCTTCCTCTGAGAACCATCCCATGACCTCTCCGGGCCCAGCAGAACCAGGTTCTCACTCCCGGAGCCTCCCTATTACAGCTCATGGGGTTGTGGAGCACCTGTCTGCGGGGAGACCGCCGTGGAGACCCAAGTGTCTTCCTTGACCATGAGAGCCACAAGGGAAGGATCAAGTGTACTGGATCCTGAGGGTCCCATACACTCCTGATGGAGACCATAAATGTTTGACCCACAGACTGATGAATAAGTTAATGAAATATCTATACTTCACCTCCACTATTGCTCCCAGGGAGAGCTGTCAGTTTTATATTTTGAATGGATGGCTTCCTTAGGGGCATTTTAAACTATTCAACATTCTTAACCTTTCTCATGCTGTGATACATGAGAGATGATATCCAACCGTGTGGCACACGCCTGTCCAGTTCCAAACGGGCCAGCAGTGGTGCCTCCCCACTCATTCCTACCCGGGTGCACCTGCACTTATCCCTCAGAGGATAGACAGGCAGGTACATGGCAGGGATGGGGATCCCTGGGAGCCACTGTGGACTGAACCTGGTGGTCTCTTCACCACAATTCACACAGACCAAGATACAGAGGTAAGACTTAACATCCGTGGGTGTTATGTTAACATGGGCTTTGATTCATGTGTGACTTCTCAGAAACAGAAAAGAAGAATAATGGGAATAAGGAAAGAGAGACAATCAAAAAACCCGGCTCAAATATAGAGAACATTCTGGTGGGAACCAGGTGGGGGGATGGGGGGAAGAGGGGGTGGGGATTAAGAGTACACTTACTGTGCTGAGCACTGAGTCATATACAGAACTCCTGAATCCCTACTCTTCCCCTGAAACGACGATAACACTGTATGTCCATTAGACTGTATTTTCAAAAATGTCTGTGAAAGGTGGGTATTAGGCGATCAAAGATGAGATTATGCTCTGAGAGTTTCCCAATCAGGTCTCCTCAGGATGAACATAAATGGACATTAAAGATCAATGAAAGAGTCCAAAGACAAAAGTGAAGTCTGTTGATATGGAAAGGCCAGTGCCCACCTCTGTGTTCACAGAAAACATACCTTCCTATGATATTGGCTGTTGTAAAAGCATTTCACTCACGTCCCCTTGGAGCTACGCTCCTCTGGTGTTCCCATTCTCCTTGGTTGTGTGTCTTCATGAAGTAGTTGAAGGAATTATTGCTATCCCTTGTTGCGTGGACTAAACCACAGCTGGCTATTTCTAGCCCCTGGAAGATTGGAGCTGGAGGGCCTTCTGGAAAACACTGCACAACCGGATCTCTCATCGTTTTCCAGAGAAGGAAAGGGAGGCCCCACAAGGGCACCAGTGGAACAGGAACACAGAGGAGGTTCTCCTGACACGCGCTTCAGGATCCCAACTCACTGAGCAAGAGCGAAGAACCCCCGTCCCTCCAGACACAATGGACACATCACTGGAATGGGTCATTTCCCAGGAAAAGTGAAATGCGGTCAAACATGGAAAGGTACACAATAACTTCACTGAACTTTCGAAAGCCCACTGTGATCCCCTGCCCTGGGTCTTAAGTTCCACCTATGCGTGAAGCCATTTGATAATCACAGGGGAAGGGAGGGAAAACTGAATGGAAAGCCACCAGAGAGGGAGAAAAAGGAGGAGAGGCTCTTACCTAAGAAACAAGCAGAGGGTTGCTGGAGCGGAGGTGGGTGGGGACATGGGGCCGTTGGGGAGGAGCATATAGGAGGGCATGCGATGGGATGAGCCCTGGGGGTGATACGAAAATGATGAATACTTGGGCACTACCTTCGAAACTAATGTGATGTGCTCTATGGTGGCTAAATGATTTCAACAGCAACAACAACCACTACAAAATACAATCCAAGGTTCTTTGTATTCTTGTTTTCAATGTGGAAAATACAGGATCATTTCTTTTCTTCCCTCAAGCAAGGAAATGATATAGCCTATTCATGAGGAGGCAATTCTCAGGACACTCTACCTTTTTCAGCCCTAAAGAGGTTTTCAAACAGGCTTTCACCAGTTGCAGTCCTCATGCCCTTCTAGTCATTGCAGAGCACTCTTGACAGGGGGCTAACACTTTTTTGCTTCAAGTTGACTCACCCCAAGCAGGTAATATCCCTACGTGCCACAGGAGTTACTACAGGTGTGCCCCCTCCGTCCTTTACAAGGGCCTCACTACAAGTTTTCCAGAAAGGTGGCATGAATACTAGTGGCTGGAAGTTGGCTGCTGGATGACGTCCATCCCTTTGTTCACTTGTGGGATGACTAGGGGCAGAGTCTTCATCTCAGTCGTGGAGGTGTGAGAGCTCTCCAGCTCACCTTCAGACACGGCCCTGCCCTCTCTCCCATAGAAGAACCTGCAGAACTACGGGACCATGAACTGGGAGCACACAACAAGGGTACAAAGGTCTTACCTGAATTCAGCTCAGCATGGCAATGACAGACTGGTCCCTCTTGGAGGTTGCCCCAGTGTCCTTGAGGCACTCGAACCTTCTTGACGACTGACTCCAGACAGTGGCTCACCTGTCACAGTGGCTCACGATAGAGGGAGGAGAAGTTCCTCGGAGACAGGTATCACCACACCACTATCATCACCCTTTGTTGTGGAAGAAGTCCATGTCCCTCGTCGGATTAAGAAACCCTTCAAACAGGACTGGAGCAGGGTGCAATAAAAGGCTCCCTCTGAAGAAGGGCTGAGCTTGGGGACATGTCCAGTCCTAGGTCTCACTGCTCCCATCACCACACAGGTGGTGCCCCAAATGGGCAGGGTATCATTTTCAGTACACAGCTCCTGCTCGCCCACCGTACCTATTCCTATCATCGTGCCATCGCAGCTGGTCGGCACCGCAGCATCAGGCCTATGCGTCACCAGTTCATGCTGCTGCCTGCCTCCACCAATGATCCCGTTTCATCTGTGAATTGCGAGCTCCGCGGCATCCATCTTCCTCAGCTTCACAAAACAGGACTGGGCAATGATTTCATGGATACGACCTGCAAGGCACAGGATGGAAAAGAAAAGGAAACTCACACACTCGACATTCAGAATACTTAAAATCCTTGTGACTTGAATGACATGATCAACCAAGGGAAAGCACAGTCCAGAAGTCGGGAGAGCATGTGTGCAAACCATGGATCTGACAGGTTCTCAATATCCACAATATCTAGAGATCCCAGAAACTCAAAAACAACAACAACAACAAAAGAAAAACAAATCAAATGTGATGTGTGAATGGACAAATGAGGAAGAGACATAACCTCAAAGCTATACCCATGGAAGGAAATTGCAAAGGATAGTTCCCATCACTAATTCTTTGGGAAATCCTAATTAGAACAAGCCGTGAGATACCATTATGCATCCATGAGGTTGACTCCCCATAGAAGAAACAAAACAAAACAAAGACTTGGGAGAAAGGAAAAGATCAAGCGATGGCAAAGATATAGAGAAGTAGGAACTTTGCTGATTGTGTGTGGTAGGAATGTTGAAGGGCATGGTTGTGAAATCAGTATGGCAGTTCTTCACCAAAATCAACTTTAGTGGGATGCCTGGGTGGCTCAGTCTGTTGAGTGTCTGCCTTTGGCTCAGGTCACGGTCTCAGGATCCTGGGATGGAGTCCCGCATCGGGCTCCTTGCTGAGCCGGGAGCCTGCTTCTCCCCTGCCTGCTCTGCCTGCCACTTCTCCTGCTTCTGCATGCCGCTATCTCACGCTGACAAATGAATAAATAAAATGTTCTTTAAAAATCAACTTTAAAATTACCACGTGTTTTAGAACTTGCCCTTCTGCGCTAGATACCCACATTAATGAACAGTATGGTCTTGGAGACTTATCTGAGCACACCTTATCATGGCAGCATCATTCCTAAAAGCTAATCCATGAACGCAATCCAAGTATCTGCCCAGGGAGGAACAGATGTTGTATATACAGACATTGGGACAGTATTCATTCTGTAAAGAGGACGAAAACATTGACATCCACCACCCCATGGGCGAACGTTGAGGGTAGTATGCTAAGTGAGAGGAGTATGCATGAAGATACCAACTTTGACTCCACTCTTAGGACCTACCTAAAGTAGATTCCGAAGGACAGAAAGTAGAATGGTGTTTGCCAAGGGCTGGAAGGAGGCGCTCATGGGAAGAGTCTGACTCATGCAAAAGAGGTTTAGATGGACAAGATGCAATGAGATGGGAAGGTGGGTTCCAGGGAGCTTGGACAAAGGCATTAATGCTTTTAAGACATTTAGAATGTACTCCGTGAACTTCATGGACTTCACGACCTAAAAATAAGTTACACTCAAAAGCTGCAAAGATGGAGAAATGAACACAGGACCATTTCATCTGGCCCTTTATACCCTTTCCAGGTATGTCCTCTCTCAGCCATTCGACTTCCGCCATTTTCCTTGAGACAACATAGAGCCAACAAAATGTTGTCCTTCTGTGCCTACTTCGAGGTTGAAAAACAGAATTGCCCCACCCGGGACAACTTTATGTGAGAAGGTATTTTTCAGAGTTAATTTCTTGAGACCTGTTAGTCCTTGATCATGTTTTGAAACAGAACCCAAACTGAACATTCTCCTTCATCTGCTTGATTTTTCCTTCACTGATTTTTTTCCACTCAGAACCCATCGTTGATGCAAGGGGCTTGGATGTTCCTATGCCTATCGTAATCTACTGACTTTAGCTTCTGCCGTTTCCAGTTTTGCTTACGTGTCATTCCTTTACCAAGTCAACTTGCCTGAGGCTCCTTAGGAATAGTAAACTATTTTTGGCCCCAGTTGTATTGAAAGAATTGACATTGAGCACTGTGCACATCTCAGCTGCACAACACAATGATTTCATTTTCCTAGGCCCTAAAAGGATGACCAGAATAAGTTGAGTCCACCGCCATCCTCTCTTAGAGGTAGAAAGAGAAAGGCAAGAGCAAAGAAATGAAAGGTTCTTCTCTGTGTGATGAGCTCTCTCCAAATGGGCTCTCTGAACACCTCTCTAACACGCCATAGAGCAGTATGAACTGTAGTCATACGGTTGTACACGACCTCCCTCTTACATCTTTCTCTTAAAACTGGAAGTTTGTACCTTTCCACGATTCACTCCATCCCTGCCCCACCCTCTGCCCTCTGCTTCTGGTTCCTTCCATCTGAAGGCTTTTGCTGAGTTCGCTTTTCTCCTTTTCACTTCTTGGTTTCAGATTCCACCTAGAAGGGGAAAATATCTATCTATCATCTATCGGTAATACCTATCTATCCATCTACCTTTCTATGTATCTGCCAATCTATCTATCTATCTATCTATCTATCTATCTATCTAAGCTAGTATCTCTCTATCTCTAGCTCCCTACCTACATACAGATGGTACGTGCCTTCCACGGTCTCACTTATCTCACTTGGCATAATGCTTGAGCAGTCCATTTCTGGCCACCTGAGTGGCTCAGTGGGTTCAGCCTCTGCCTTCAGCTCAGGTCAGGATGTCAGGGTCCTGGGATGCAGACCTACTTTGGAACATGCTCAGCAGGAAAAAGGTTCCCAC
This sequence comes from Enhydra lutris kenyoni, assembly GCF_002288905.1. Taxonomy (NCBI): domain Eukaryota; kingdom Metazoa; phylum Chordata; class Mammalia; order Carnivora; family Mustelidae; genus Enhydra; species Enhydra lutris. The sequence goes on from NW_019154102.1 coordinate 25,703, forward strand.
CCTCTCTCTACCTGTCTCTCTGCCCACTTGAGATCTCTCTCTCTCTCTCTCTCTCTGAGCAATAAATAAAGAAAAACCTTTAGAAAAAGAAAAAGTCCGTTAGTATTTTCACACTTAGCAGGATTTCCTCTCCTCATGGCTGATTTCCTCTCTTTATGGCTTCTCTTATATAGGCTAACACTTCTTTATCCAGTCAGCACTAAAGGGCATGGATGTTTTCGTCGTCTTGGCTGTTGAAAACAATGATTCTTGAATATGGGGGTGGGTGCAGGGAGTTCTTGGACATATTCCTTGGCTGTCTATCGGTATGTTCCCAGACGGGGAACGCTGGGAGCCTACGGTAGATTGTTGGTTGGTTGGTTGGTTGGTTTTGTTTTTCCCAGGACCCTCCATACTGTTTTGCACAATGACTTGTCCCAGTGTGCATTCCCACTGATGGTGTCCAAGGGTTCCCTTTTCTCCATATCCTCACTGGCATTTGTTAGCTCCGATGTTCCCTGGGATAGCTAATCCAACTGATGCGATGGGATATCCCATTATGCACCTGGTGGCATTTTTCTGATGGGTAGTCATGGTGAGGACCTTTTCTTCCTACCAGTTCCTCATGTGTTTATGTCTTCTGGGAAAATGTGAGAGCACTGGCCACTGTGTCTGGGGCCCAGCAACAAGACTACTCTCCATGAGACCTTCAGGGCTGTCCCAGGCACATATAGGGGTGGGTGCAGAAGCACTCTTCTGGCTGAGGTGAGGGTGCTGGAATAGTAAAGAGGACACTGTGGGAGTGAACAGAAAAGGAGGACAGAGAGGTTTCTCTCATCCATGCGCTTGCCCTTAGAGCCTGGAGATTGTGCTGCTTTGCTCCTGTGACTCTGGAAAGCCCATGCTTGTGGGACTCCTTAACCACCTCCCACTCAAGAAAAAGAAACAAACAAAGAAACAAAGGGGGGAAAAAAAATAACGAGCATCACTTTGCTGGACTTTCTGCTGGCCTCGGGCTGTCCCAGGACAGCTAGGGAGACCAGGATGCAAAGCACGCCCCGTCCTTGATACCCAGGCAGAAGTGCTGGAGGAAATGGAGCAGGAAGAGTCAGGTTGAGGCCATTGTGGTTGTTCTCCTGTGCAGAAACAGCTTGAAACTTGGAGTAGCACTTCTCTATGCAATCTAGGTGCTTAAAAGGGGAGGTGGGCTCCAAGACCATGTCAATTATTCATTCACAAACTCTGCACTCCAGCACTCCCCTAGACCCGGGACCTTGGTAGACTCATGCACGGCACTGGAGATACCTAGGGCTCCTTCCCTTAGGGAGCCCACAGTCGAGAGATGGACCAACGCACGAAACAGTGCCATGCGAAAGAAAACAGCAAGCGTCCCATGTGACAAAGGAAGAATGCTCTGAAAGAAGGCTGCAGAGTCATTGGATAGAAAGGCCTGAAAGGCCTCACTGAGGGTGACAGTGCTGAGGACAGAATGAAAACAAGGGAGCTAGTCCCGCACAAGTCTGCCGGCCCTGTGTCGTGAAGAAGGAAGGCACCTCTGCCTTAGAGCCTCACTACCAGAAGCTGGGTTGGCCTGAGGAGATGAAAGGGGCATCCAGTGTGGCTGGAGAGCAACTGGGAGCAGAGCAGAGGGTAGTGAGGAAGGCAGGGAGAGGGCCTCAGGCCTGGGAGACAGGTAGCAATCTCTTGTCCCTCTGGAACAGCATTGCCCCAGTACCCTGCATCTTCCAATGCATGGACTGAATGCCCCACAGTTGTTGCAGAAGAGGAATGGAGGCTGACCCTTTCTACAATTGTTCTCCCACTCGTTGAGGGAATCTGTAGAGTAAGCTTTCTTTGAGGGATCATTTCATCCTGCTCCTAACTCATCATCCTTACCGGGTCTCTACTGAATATTCTGACTTAGCCAAAAGAACACTTCCCTCTGGCTGGTTGGGACACCAATGACCTCTAGCCTTGTATTGAGCCTTGGCAACCATCTGGTTCAGTCTTGACTCTTTGTTAGAACCTGGGGCATTTTCTTAGGCACGCACTGCTTCCTATTGAGTAAGGACTCAAGAGGACTCCAGTGTGTATTTCCAAGAGCTTGTTTTCTACTTGACTTCCTTCTTTCAGGAACGCATGGCCTTTTCATCACTCCAGCCTTCCTGAATTCCAATCTCTCTTTCCTCACACCAGGGAGACTCCCATCTTTTCCTTGGAATCTCCTCCCTACCCCCACCATCCAGAACTCTCTCAAATAAATAAATGAAAGTTTAAAAAAAAACCAAATGTAAATTGAGTAGGCAAATCAAAATAATACATTAAGATGGTAAAAGTAGATCCGATTTCATGATTAATTATACTAAATGTAAATAGAATAAATTCACTATTCATTGAGTTTGTTGACAAATTAGACTTAAAAAATCTAGGTATAATCTGTTTATAAGAGATATCTACATCAAGATCAAAAGTTTCTGCACAGCAAAGGAAACAGTCAACAAAACAAAGAGACGACCCATGGAATGGGAGAAGATATTTGCAAATGACAATACAGACAAAGGGCTGATATCCAGGATCTATAAAGAACTCCTCAAACTCAACACACACAAAACAGATAATCATGTGAAAAAGTGGACAGAAGTCATGAACAGACACTTCTCCAATGAAGACATACAAATGGCTAACAGACACATGAAAAAATGTTCATCATCTCTGGCCATCAGAGAGATCCAAATCAAAACCACATTGAGATACCACCTTATACCAGTTAGAATGGCCAAAATTAACAAGAGAGTAAACAACGTGTGTTGGAGAGGATGTGGAGAAAGAGGAACCCTCTTACACTGTTGTTGGTGGGAATATAAGAGATATCTAAAATATAAGGATATACAATAATTGAAGTTAGACATTCATGGCAAATACTAGCTAAGTAAGACTGGTGTGGCAACATTGTATCAAATAAAATAGGCCTTAAGATAAAAACACATTATTAAAGATAGAAACACTACATGAATGACAAAGATTTAATTCATTAATAAGATATATCAATGTTAAACATAAAAGGCTCATAAAATAACCTCAGAATATATTAAATGAAATGTGATCTACAAAGAGAAACTAATAGGTTTACCATCATAGTAAACAAATTTCAACTTTCTTCCCTTCGTTATTGATAGATTATTGTTAAGAAACAAAATACAGGGGCACCTGGGTGTCTCAGGCATTAAGCGTCTGCCTTCAGCTCAGGTCATGATCCCGGGGCTCATTTCTCAGCAGGGAGTCTGTTTCTCCCTCTTCCCTCTGCCTGCTGCTCTGCCTACTTTTGCGCACTCTCTCTCAGTGTCAAATAAATAAAATCTTAAAAAAAAAGTAACAAAATTTGAACAAGTAAAATTGAAGATCTAATTGTCTTTATTAAACAGTTCATGATTTGGGCAGCTTCCCATCTAGGAAGTAGAGAAGAACTCCACTAGTTAAACAAAAGAAAAGTTTTTAAAGGCAGAAAAAGGGCATTTAAAAAAAAAGGAAGAAGAAAGGAATTTATTAGTAAAGAATGTAATATTTGGGCAAGTTTGCTCTACTAAGGGGACGTTAAAAGGGTCTATCAGTAAATTTCCCAAGATTGACCGGGAAATTCTATGTTGACTGGGTAAAGGTGACGTTCCCAAGGGTGTTGAAGCTGCAGTTAGGTTAGGTATTAAGTCTTGCATTACTGACTCGGGGTTCTAACCTATGTGATGCCAATTTTGGCCTGTGGTTTTGTGTTGTCTTTTTTTAAAGATTTTATTTATTTATTTACTTCTTTGAGAGAGAGGCACACACACAGAGAGAGAGTGTGAGCGAGAGGAGGGGCAGAGGGACAAGCAGACTCCCAGCTGAGCACAGAGCCCAAGGCAGGAAGGTCTCAATCCCAGAACCCTGAGATCATGAACAAAGTTGAAGTCAGATGCTTAACCAACTGAGCCACCCAGGTGCCCCTGTGTTTCTCTTTTTAACAATGACTTTTAAGCCATGTATAAATCTCCTTTGGAGAAGTGTCTATACAGGTCCTTGGTCCATTTTTTTTAAGATTTTTTATTTTATTTATGAGAGAGAGAGCAAGAGAGAGAGAGAGGACAAGTGGGGTGAGGAGCAGAGGGAGAAGCAGGCTCCCTGCTGAGCAGGGACCCTGATGTGGTTCTCCATCCTGGGAATCTGGGATCATGACCTCAGCAGAAGGCAGATGTTTAACCGATTGAGCCACCCAGATGCCCCCCTTGGCCCATTTCTTAATTTTTTTTAAATTCTTGTTGATTTTAGGAGTTACTGTAATGGGTATGAGGTGGTGTCTCATCGTGATTTTGCTTTTCATTTCTCTAATGACTAGTGAAGATGAATATCTTTTCATATGCTTAGTGGGGTTGTTTGGTTTTTGTTGTTGTTGAGTTTGGGAGTTCTCTACATATTCTGGATATTAATTTCTTATCAGATATATGATTTGCAAATATTTTCTTCCATTCCATGAATTGCCTTTCTACTCTGGGACAGTATCTTTTGATGGACAATCTAAAAAATTTTGATGAAGTCCAACTTATCTATTTTTTGTTGTTGTTGGCTATGCTTTTCATTGGCTGGATTTTGATAAGAAATCATTGCCAAATCCAATTATCATAAATATTTCTCCCTATCTTCTGAGATATTTATAGTTTTATGTTTAGGTTTTGGATCCATTTTTAGTTCATTTTTGTATGTGGTGTAAAGTAAGGGTCTAGCTGCTGTTGCTGCTTCTTCTTCATCTTCATCTTTGTCTTCATCTTCATCTTCATCTTTGTCTTTTTTAATTCATGTGATTGTTCAGTTTTCCCAGCAACATTTGTTGGAAAGACTATCCTTACTCCCATTGAATGGTCTTGGCACCCTTGTCAAAAATCATTTGACTCTATATGCAAGACTTTATTTTCAAGCTTTCTATTCTATCCCATTGGTCTATAAGTCTGCCTTTATGCCAGTAGCACACTGATTTAATTACTGTAGCTTTGTAGTAAGTTTTGAAATCAGGAAATGGGAGACCTTCAACTTTGTTCTTTTTCAATAATATTTTGTCTATCCAGGGTCCCTTGAGATTCCATTTGATTTTTAAAATGAGTTTTTCAGCATCTAGGTGGCTCAGTTGGTTAAACGACTGCCTTCTGCTCAGGTCATGATCCTGGAGTCCCAGGATCGAGTTGAGCATTGGGGTCCCAGTTCCATGGAGAATCTGCTTCTCCTTCTGACCTTCTCCCCACTCATGCTCTCTCTCAAATAAATAAATAAGTAAGTAAGTAAATAAATAAATAAATAAAATCCTTAAAAAATAAATAAAATTGGTTTTTCATTTCTGAAAATAACAAAAACAAAACCAAAACAAACTATCTTGGGATTTTAATAAAGATTGCATTGAATCTGTAGATCACTTTGGGTAGTGTTCATATCCTAACAGTACTAAGTTTGCTAATCTCAGAACATGGGATGTCACTCCACTTATTTGTGCTTTCTTTAATTTCAGCAACATTTTATAGTTTTCAGCATATAGCTCTTTTTCATGCTTAATTAAGTTCTTTAGTATTTTACTCTTTTTGATGATACTATAAATGGAATTGTTTTGTTAATTTCTTTTTTGGATCATTCATTGTTGGTGCATAGAAATAAAACCAATCAGAAGGTATTGATTTTTGTACCCTGCAGCTTTACTGAATTCATTTATTAGTCTTAACAAGTTTTGTGTATATGTGTTATATGTGTGTATGTGTAATCTTTAGGGTTTCCCACATGTAAGATCTCATCATCTGCAAACAGAGATAATTTTACTTCTTCCTTTACATTTTGAACGTCTTTCCTTTCTTTTTCTTGTCTGATTGTTGTAAATAGGTCTTCCAGTACTATGTTGAACATATTGCCGAAAGCAGGCACCCTTGTCTTATTCCTGATATTAGAGAGAAAGCTTTGGGTTTTATCACTGAATGTATTGATAGCTGTATTTTTTTTTTCATATATGGCCTTAATTATGTTGAGCTAATTTTCTTTTGTTTCTAGTTTGTTGAGTGTTTTTATCATAAAAGAGTGTTGAATTTTGTCACACTATTTTACTGTATCAGTTAAGAAGATCATGTGGCTTTTTCCCCCATCATATCTTTTTTATAATGCTGAAAACTAAAATAAGAATGAAAAGCTATATGTAAAGGAAAGCAACGGTATGATGAACACAAGATTCATGTTGATAGTTATCCTGGGTGGAGAGCTGCAAGGAGGTACAATGGTGAAAGAAAAGGAACAATACATGTAACTGTATCTTATTTATTGTTAGAAACCTAGGTTTTATTTTGGTGTCAGAGTGAGCCTGTGTGATTATTAAATTGCTAAAAACACCCAACTGTATAATTAACTATATCTAACTATAACAAAAAAATAAGACCACATTTGGATTATTTGATAAGAGATAGTCTTTAGCCAGTATTTATGAATTAATACTGATTACTGAGGTCTGGGAAAAATTGTAATATAAAAGTGATAGATAATGGGAAAATTACTTATTACTTATATTACTTAGCATTAAGAAGTTTACCATAAGGACTACAAAGGAAATAATTAAAAGTGATTGCTTTGACTCAAAAATTCCTCTCCTGGGGTTGGCTCAGTCAGTTCAGCATCCAACTCTTGATTTCAGCTCAGGTCATGATCTTAGGGTTGTGAAATCAAGCCCTGCATCGGGCTCCTCGCTGGGCATGAAGCCTGGTTAAGATTCCCTCTCTCCCCTTCTTTCTCTCTCGCTTCTAAAAAAAAAAAAAAATCATCATCAACAAATACTGAACTCCTGTTAACCTTATACTGACTAAAGCATCTGGAAGGAAGTAAAAATAATCTCTCTAAATTAGTCTGAAATGCATAAAAAAAGAGATGGATTGATGGATGAGTAGAAGATGGATAGTTGAGTAGATATGTAATAAAGTAAGTATACTAATACATTAAGGGGTAGAATCTAGGTGGTGGTAATGTGGGTGCTCACTATAAAAGTTTTCAACCTTCCTATTTGTTTGAAAATTTCCACAATAATATTCAGGCATAGAGAAGGATGTCAACGATCCAAAAATCCATTAAGAAATTTATTAAATAATGGTATATCCACATTATGGAATGAAATAAACATTAATAAGAAGAATTTTGTTGCCTTAAAGCTGTGTGAGGAGGGGTGGAGTAAGGCTATTTCTATTTTGTTTTTTTTTTAAGATTTTATTTATTTATTTGACAGAGAGAGACACAGTGAGAGAGGGAACACGAGCAGTAGGAGTGGGAGAAGGAAAAGCAGGTTCCCTGCTGAGCAGGGAGCCTAATGTGGGGCTCAATCCTAGGACCCTGGCATCATGACCTGAGCCAAAGGCAGACGCACTCGATTACTGAGCTACCCAGGCACCCCTCTACTTTTTATTATTTGCACAATTCTATTTTTTGTATGTTTTTATATTACACTGATAAAAAGGGAGCAATACAGAAAATTTTTAAAATAAAAGGTAATTTTTTTTGTTTGGGAAACAACTATATTTCCCTAATATTTATCTAATTAGGTAATCTTCTTGATTCTGCACTGATTACCCTTCAAAAATATAACTGGATTTTGTTTGGCAGTAGGGCAGACCAGCCATTATTTTGATAGTGGTGGTATTAGTTGCTACATAACATATTACCACAAACTTAGTGACTTAAAAAATGCATTTATTATCTCAGTTTCTGTGGAATCCAGGCACAGCTCAGCTAGATCCTCTGCTTCAGTGTCTTTCATAAGGCTGCAAACAACCAGGGCTAGAGTCTCATCTGAAAGCTAAGTTATGGAAGGACCTGCTGCAAAGCTCACTCATATGGTTTGCTGGTAGGATTCAGTTCTTTTGGGTTGTTGAAACAAGGTCCTCGGTACCTTGCTGACTGTTAGCCAGAGGCCACCGTCTATTCTTTGCCACATAGGCTTCCCAAACATAGCAACCTGTTTCATCAAAGCCAGCTAAAGAGAGAGTTGGCTAACAAGATGGAAGTTACAGTCTTCTGTAATGTAATCACAGAAGTAATATCCCATCCTCTTTGCCATATTCTCTTTGTTGAAAGCAAGACCCAGTTACCACCCAGAGTGAAAGGAAGGGAATTCCACAAAAGCATGAACACCAGGGGGAGAGGACCATAGACAGCACCTTAGAGCCTGTCTGCCACAGTGATCTACTAGGATCTACCAAAACATAAATCCACAGCACAAGAAATCTACAAACTTTGCTCAAAGTGTGATATACAAAAAGCAGAAAAATTCTGGTTGAAAACGCCTAGTCCTTGGAGACATTTCTAGACTCTGATAGATAAAAGCAGCAAAATTATTAAAGCTGGAAAACACTTGGACAAGTGGACACTGATAAAAGAGGCTTAGGAAGTAAAATCCTAACTTGGCAGTGAGGAAGCAAAGAATCAACTTGATTCATGTTGTAAAATCCTCAGAAGACTCAGAACTTGATGGCATTGGCCACCTCTTGAAGTGAGGGAAACTGGAGGTAAGAAAAGATATTTACATTTCAAATATGATTTAGAAGCAGCTGAAACCCTGTATCTCTTCCCCAATCCCAGCAGAGATTTTGTCTCTGGAGAGGATAATACAGAAGGTCTCTGGGCAGGAAAATACATGGCATATTTGGCACAGGGGCCATATAGAAAAGAGGAAGACTCAGTGAAATGCATACTGATGCTGAGTTTCTTGGCCTGTTACTTCCACTTGGATTCCAGAACACAGGCAGCCAGGTCTTTACTCTCTAGAAAAGCCTAAAAACTATGTTTTCCCCCCCAGGCATATAAACAGCCAAAAGAAAATATGTAAAGTTACATAGACATAGGGGATTTCCAAACAAATAGCTCAGCAGGATCACTTTATGGGGCTGTTCATACAAGCCCCACCCACGTGCTCAGAGTTTCTGATGAACTCTCTAGTTCCCGCACTTTTAAATATGTCCAGATAACAAAAAATTCCTGACATTTGAATAAAGCCTCTAACAGGAAATAGATGTCAGAACAAACAGAAAAATGCACCCAGGAAGAAACAGAGGTTGTTCAAGAAGACTTTGGGCAGTGGGGAGGACTCTCAATAATACACTCAGAGAAATAAGAGAACCAAAGCAAGATGCTCTGAAGAGAAACACTCAGAGAACAGCAAAAAACCAAAGCAAAACAAAAAACCTCCTGGAAAATAAAACATGATAGCAGAAATGAAAAGCTTATTGGAAACTTTAAGAGATAAAGAAATTTTCTAGAAAGCAAAAGAGATAGAAGTGAAAATTAGGAAAGAAAAAAAAAAAGTCAGAAATATAGAGGACCAGTCCAGAAGGTCCAAGCTTAATAACACAAGAGAGGACAGAGAAAAATGGAGAGAAGGAAATTATCAGCAAAATTAAAAAAAAAAAAATTTTTTTAAGATTTTATTTATTTATTTGACAGAGAGAGATCACAAGTAGACGGAGAGGCAGGCAGAGAGAGAGAGAGAGAGGGAAGCAGGCTCCCCGCTGAGCAGAGAGCCCGACTCAGGACTCGATCCCAGGACCCTGAGATCGTGACCTGAGCCAAAGGCAGCGGCTTAACCCACTGAGCCACCCAGGCACCCCAAAATTTTAAAAAATTTTAAATTAAATTTGAAAGCACTGACTGACTGAATGCCTATCTTAATGGATAAAACCAGAATCTACTAAAGCACATCATTGTGAAATATCAAACATGTGACAAGAAAAGATTCTACAGTCTTCTAGAAGGGAGGAGGGGATGTATTATATATAAAGGATTAAAATTGGGGCGCCTGGGTGGCTCAGTGGGTTAAGCCTCTGCCTTCGGCTCAGGTCATGATCTCAGGGTCCTGGGATCGAGGCCCGCATCGGGCTCTCTGCTCAGCGGGGAGCCTGCTTTCTCCTCTCTCTCTATGCCTGCCTCTCTGCCTACTTGTGATCTCTCTCTGTTTCAAATAAATAAATAAAATCTTTAAAAATAAAATAAAATAAAATAAAATTGATATGACCTCAGGCTTCTCAAGAGTAACCCTGGAAACCAGAAGGACAATGGGTAATGCTTTCAGAATTTTAAAGAATTTAAAAATTTTTCCACACTACAATTTTGTACCAGGTCAAATCACCAATTCACGTGACAGTTGAAAAAATGACATTTTGCATATGAGAGATCTCAAAACAATTTACCTTCCACTCACTTTTCTCAGGAAGCTGCTGTAGGATGTCCTCCATCAAAAGGGTAAGCTAAGAAGGATGCAAAAAATGGAGGGAGCAACACAGGACAGCCGCAAAGGGCTAATGGTGGCGGGGATCCCAGGATCCCAGGATCCCAGGATTACCTCTGATGGAGGTAATCAGGTCAGAAGGCTTCAGGAAAGACTTCCTGAGAGGAGATTTAGAATTCAATTCTAGATAAATACAAAGAAAACTAAGGCAGCAAGCAAGTAAAAGACGATTATTAACTTCATGGAAAACCAAAATTATTCAAGAAAGTAATCTTAGGATACTACACAGCTTGACCGTGAACTGTGATTGCATAGTGTCTGCTCTGGGACAAAACCATTTGTGTGACGAGATTCACAATCTCTATGAAGAAATCTCTGGCATCTTGATGACAATCTTGTACTGGGAAAAGAGAAAAACCAAAGAACTGTGATGTGTTTAAGACATTCTGGGATGCCAGTTCCTCACACAGCTAGCTGACTGTCAGCCCAGGATTGAGTGATCTTTAACCAATTATTCTTTTCTTTTTGTGTTGTTAGGGAATTAAAAATCTACACAAAACATCGAAAAGAAAGAAAGCAGTTTTATTATTGAATAGGCATAAACTGGAACATGGACATGGTTGATCACCTGCAAAGAGATTATAAAGAAAGAAATTCTATCCTATGTAAGCAGTCAAGAAGTTATGATCCTTTTTGTTGCTCTCTTTTTAGCCATTACATACATACAAGAAAACTTAACAGCACCATTTCCTGTATATTCTTTAGTAGTTTACCCTAAATTCACCTTTTTCAGGAGAAGTAATAAAATTTTCTTATTTTTATGACAAGTAGATGCCTAGAGGTTAAACTACTACAGTGACAGGTGCATAGGTAAGCTATCTTCCTGGATGTTTACATTTCAAAGGGATGGCTCCCAGACCTCTTCAAAAAATTCTGAGTTATAAAGCTGATAAAAAGCTAACTCAGGAGGAGGTGTTAAAAAGGTGTACACAGGGCTGTCTGGGTGGCTCAGTCACTTAAGTGTCTGACTCTTGATTTCGGCTCAGGTCATGATGTCAGGATTGTGGGATGGAGCCCCACGTAGGGCTCCAAACTGAGGGAAGAGTCTCCTTGATATTCTCTCACTCCTTCTCCCACTGCTCCTACTCCCCCACTCGTTTTCGCTATCTCAAATAAATAAATAATCTTTTAAAAATATAATCATCTAATTATGTGCACGTGTCACCTAGAGAAATAAAAAGGTTTTAAATGGAAGAAACCTGGGCTTGGATTCTGGTTCTGTGACTAAGGCAAGGGCCATAACAGTTCTGGTCACAGTTATTTCTATTCAGTTGAATAAAAATGGTGTATCCTGTCAGGGCCAGTGTGAGAATTCAGCACCTAATGAACAGCCTAACCACTTGTTTGAATTCAGGCCTCAGTTCTTTACTGAAGTTCCAAGTCAATTTTTACTTATCTCTTCTTTAGAGAAATTCTTATTTGTCCCAAGTGTTAGTGTATCTGTATCCCAACCAGAACAGGAGCTTTTGTGAGCGTGGATTTCCCCTTCAGTTTTTAGTACAGGGGCTGGTAGATAGAAGGTTTTGTTCTACAAATAAGGATTTGTTAATGGCTATATAATTAATACCCTGTACTTTTGCCAACCTCTCACGCAGTTGTGTCTTCTCCAGGGTTCCTTTTGTCACATCATGGTGCTCCCGTGGGCTTCTTGGGTTGGATAGTTCCTCAGAGAGTCTCTGTCAGCATGTACACAAGTTATCCACATTACTGGGCCTGAGTGTCTGTAGTGGGGGCTGCATGAGGCTGTCCCTGTGGGTTTGACTTTAGGAAGATTTTATTCATCCAGATGTTTCCCCTATGGGCTCATGATCAGTGCCTTACGATCTCTTTTCCTTGTGCCAGTGAAATATGAATCCCCAAAGAGAGTGTGTATTCACAAGGTTTCTCATCATGTTTACGTGGTGGGAATCTCTTAACTGCATTCAGCCTTGAGAGGAGGTCTTGGAAAGCAGTGGGTGGGGAGACGAGGAAGGAAGTCAAGGGCACCAAAGATCATGAGCATGTAGGTTCCACGAGCCCCTGAGGCAGAAGATGAGCGCTTCACTGTTCTCCCTGAGGTAGGCACTGAGTCTGTAACTTGTGCACACATGTGGTTGGCTATGATCCCCAACTAAACTGTGTGACTTAATTGTTTCTGAGGCCACAGACTCTGGTATAGTCTTCATGTAGTGCTGAGCACACAGTAGTTGCTTAAAAGCACTTCTGCCTCAAATGATGACAGTGATCCTAAAATGACACTCTGCAGAGTGTTGACATCCTACACTTGGTAGAACAGGACACTCATTACATTGACAGAACACACAACCCCTTAAATTAAATAATTTACCAGCATAGTGCTGGGCAGCGTCCTTGAGGGCGATTCTGACTGATAAAGCACTGTCCTATGCCTTGGCTCTGTTAGTCTTAACTGCCTCAAACCAGGGAATAATTTAGCTGAGTTGAGGGAATTTGGGTGCGGAAGATTCTGTGGCCCAGGGTCCAAGAAAGGAGGTAAAATGAGATGACAGAGAGGCTCTCCTAGGGCTAAGCTAATGCTGTGGAGTTAACAAGTGACTCTCCGGGGCAACTGGGTGGCTCAGTAGGTTAAGCATCTGCCTTCAGCTCAAGTCATGATTCTGGGGTCCTGGGATTGAGCCCTGTGTCAGGCTCCCTGCTCAGTGGGAAGCCTACTTCTCCCTCTGCTGCTCCCCTTGCTTATGTTTTTTCTCTCTCAAATAAATAAAATCTTTAAAAACAAACAAACAAAAAAACCCACAAGTGACTCTTCTGAAACTTTTCCACCCAGCAGATGGAGCTAGCCACCATCTCACCTTTTTCTCATCAGAAGTTTTCAGTGAGGGGTGCATGGGTGGCTCATTCAGTTGGGTGTCTGCCTTGAGCTTAGGGTATGGTTCCAGGATCCTGGGATGGAGCACACACCCTACCCACCGTGAGGAATCCCCGTTCAACTGGAGATCTGCTTCTCCCTCTCCTTCTACCCCTCCCCCCATCTCTCTTTTAGCTCACTCTCTGTCTCAAATGAATAAATACAATCTTAAAAACAAGTTTTTAATTAAAATTTGCAACTATGATTTTTATCAAAGAAATCAGTGATGGAGTTTGCCAGATAAAATACCAGGTACCCAGATAAATTTAAATTTCAGATAAACTGTGAATAATTTTTTAGGATAAATGTGTTCTAAATATTGCATTGGTACTTACACAAAAAAAATCATTCATTATTTACCTGGAATACAAATTTAACTGTGCTTCCCGTATTTTTATTTGCTAAATCTGGCAATGCCAGTCAATGAGGAAGAGGATTCATTTTGTGGAAATCCACATTGCAGCTAACTTCCATGGGAGTAACTGTAAGGAGACACAGTCCTTCATTTACACACTCACCACACCACAAAATGCAGATAATTCCTCTTTTAATGTGCTTCATGTTATTTTGATGACCTTCAGGTCAAATTCAGATTCACGGGTATAAGCCCCATTGGCTAGTTTTATCTGTGTAACAGCTGAGGTCTTCTATGTGATAATGACCTTGGATTTGCTCTGAAGCATTAGAAGCCATGTCTCTTGAAGTATTTGGCTCGGGCAAGGACATCATTGCAGAAGTCACAGCTCAGGTCCTGGCTGCTTCTGATGTACTCAGGAGCTCCAGCATAAGCACAGAGTCCACCTGGAATTTTGTGAGATCCGTTAATGCTGACCTTGTAGCCCCTCATTGCTCCAGGGTCTCAGTGGTTAACTTAGATTCTCTTTCCTAGCTGTTCATCAGAAGGCAACTGAGGTTTTGGGGAATCTTGTGCAAGGTCTTATATTTGTTCTGATTAATTCCATACTGTGAAATCACCAAGTCCTGTGTTACACTTACCTCTTAGGTACTGATCAGAGTTCCAGGTTGGAAACCGCCTCTGGATTTCTTTGATCCTAACAGTTAAGACCTCGGTTATCTGAGAAACCCGGGACTTGCTGATCCAGGATGTGGGAGCATAAAGACCAGAGTCCTAGAGGGAGAGAGGCAGAGGAAAAACGAGGTAAGCCATGTGGGAGGGTGACAGGACTTAATGGGACCAGCACTGCATTCTCATTTCCCTCCTTTTTTCTCTCCTCCTCCTTTGGCCAAACTAATGCCACCTCTAATCTCCCTTCAGATAAACAGTAAAGCTACAAGGTTTGGGCAAAGGAAGGATGAGCAGACATTTCACAGCTGCTTCATTGTAATGGTGAGGGGAAGAGTTGGAAGTCAAGGGTGATAGAGGTAGTGTACATACCAGTCTGATGCCCTCCTTCAATGCTGCAAGCACAAGCCTTCCAAATAGGTCAGAAAGGGGATTTTCTATCTGTACTTGTAATTCTCCTTCCAGATCTTCTGAATTTCTAAAAGTACTTCTAATTTTTCTTATACACCTTTGTTTCAACATATTTAGAAGAAATGTCTGACTCTGGAGAATTCTTTCATCTTCAAAGTAGATGGAAGCATCATTTTCCCAAGAACAAGATTTTACAAAGAAGGCAGAGTGCAAAGTGATGCTGACCCTAACATTGCCCATGTTGCTCTTGGTCCTGGTTCGGCATTTTCCAGCTGCCATGTGACTTTGCAGGAACGACCCTCTCCTTGTAAGTAAGTGGTTACTTCCTCACTTGGAAATGATGGATTGCATGCCTTCCCCCTCATCCCATCCTCATCAGATTATCGGATGGGGCCCCAAATCAAAAAGATAGAGTATTTGAAAGTACTTTTAAATTGGCAGGTGTCATTCCAAGGTCTAATGGGAAGCCAGTTTAAAGATCACTGAGGAATATATTTTCCTAAAAGCTTAAGAAATGACTGTACTACGTAAAGGCTTCTTAACTGCTGCAACAATGATGTGAAATGCAATAGAAAAAAATCACTGTGCCACTGTCTCCTTGCTATCACCGATTCCCCCAGTACACAATTAATTCAACTGTGGGGTTAATGCCCAGTTCCCTGGGAGACTTTCTGGGACAAGTGAAACCAGGCAGAATTTGTGCAAAAATAAAGCTGGATCTTCAGAACTAAGGATTGTGTAGAAAGAAGACAAAGGAGAATGAATTCAGTATTTGCTAAGAATCTGCCAGATACTAAGCATGTTTTCATAACGTTGCCTTGAGTCTTCATGAACAGTTCTAGGAGGCTGGTGTTTCATAGGTGAGGAAACTGAATCCTAGGGAGATTAAATGAGGTCACATGGTAGCAAAATAACAGAGAAAGTATCCAGAATAGGGTACCATGGATAATATCCTGGAAACACAGCACAGTTGATTCTGAAAAGAAACCATGGCTCACGAAGCCATGATGTTGCTACTGGTATGGAGTACCTTTCACTCTGTGTCCCATGCACTGTGCTCCAGAGTGTCAACAACAACAAATGTGAAGATGTCCCCTTAGCATTGTGCCATGCAGCACGACGGCCATATGCCATAACTGACAGGGGATTACCTGCACAGCCCCGATGTTATCGCCCATGTTGCCCACATTGACCATAATGTTGCCGCCATGAGACTCCCTGGACAAGACACCAGCAATCACTGCAGGATCCACACAGTACTTTTGGCCAACAGTACGAATCACGGGCTGGTATCTCAAGAGGTATGGCATGTCTATTTCAGCCAGCCTTTCAGAAGCACGAACTCCTAATGCAAACACAGAAGGAAGGATGTGGCTGGTGTGACTTATGCTGACGTGGGAGCTCAAGAGAAGAGAACTCACACTCCAGGTATCTGGGTAGTGGTCTAGGACCAAGAAGTCCTTGCCTCAGTCTGAAATCCCCTGTGGCCATTCCTAGACCTGAGAGTATGATTCTCCTCCTTTAAGCTTGAGTTGGCATCTGCAGAGGCAATGTTCTTTGTGACTGCCAGTGCCCCTTGCTGGTCTCTCAGTGGCTGCTCTGGCCCATGCAGGACAATTCCCTGGGCACAAGCACACTGACTCCATCCTAAGCACCCTAAAGAGAGCTACCCAGCAAAATGTACCTGTCCATTAGCTACAATGAGCACCATATATAAAAGAGAGATTCTTCCAACGCCTTCAAGAAGTCATTGGATAGTTTTCCTGACAGATTTGCTCACTCTTGCCCACCTTTCCACCCTAAAGTGACACTCAGAAATTGCATGAGCTTAAATCTTCATAAAATAACAAGGATACTGGGCAAAATGAAAACCAATGCTAATTTACCTGGCTAGCCCACTCACCTTGTAAGCATTTTTTTGTGGTTTCAAAGTACTCTCATCCACATTCTATCAACCTGAGTTTACAACAAAATTGTAAAGTGAGTATTTTTAACCCCTTTCTGTGGAGGCAGAGGAGAACTAAGTGACTTGTTGAAAAACCAGAGCCCACACTCAGACAAGGTCTTTGGATTCCATGTCTAGTGCTATTCCTGCCACTTGGTAGTGTAGGGTTGTGGGAAATAGTGGGAACTGAAGGGGAAAAAGAGGGACACATGGGTGTGGGATATCAAGGGAAGGGGCAAAATCCTGTTAAAGTCACCCTTGCCAAAAGGAGGCATTTTCCGAGAGAAAGAAGAGGAGGGGAGTTGGACAATGAGATCATAACCTACCACAGTAGTTCAGGCCATGACGCTTTCCAATCCCGCAAGAAGCCCCAGGGGTCTCAAAGTTTTGGATATTTCCATAGCATCCCCAGTTGCTGCTTTCAGATAAATCTACAAATTGAGAAATTTTCGGCCTAAGGCATTGAACAACTTTGATCATCTTCTGTCCACAAATGAAATGCCATTAATAAAAAGAATTTTACCAAAATCAGTAACAACAAGAACTTCACTCTGAACTGAAACACTTTTGAAATTTACAGTACAGTGACTAGGAAATTATCACAGAAACCTCCTCAATACTAAGTTGTCACCTCCTATCCTACAGGCATGAGCAACTGTTGGAGCAGCTATACTCCTCGCAAAAAGCCCTGAACTATCCAGTGCTATTGAGTTGGTGTCTTGGAATCAAACCAGAGGATCTGTTCCCTGTAAGTAGTCTTCATCCTCTATCTTAGGTAAACCCTTAGTATTTCTTCTCCTTCAAATATTCCTGTTTGGCTGGTCTGGTGAGATATTTATGGTTGCTCTAGAGAAACATGTACAAAGCCTGGTCTTCCCCAGGGTCTCAACCCAGACCCAAAGTAAAGGCACAGGGACTTGGAGCTGGCTTTCCCTGGATGTGTGTTCTTCTAGATGGGGGTGCCTAAGACAGCAAAGAGTGGAGGACATCTAAGGGGGCACAGGACCAGGTCTCCACAGGGGGCTCCCTCTTTCCACTTCTTCCTTTTCGGTCTTTGCCTTTCCATCTCTCTCTCTCTACCTACTGCTATCCTTCCAGGGAGGAGAGATTTTTCACAAAGGCCACTGAAAAAAGGCATTCCCTAGTATTCATAATTCAAACTAGAAGTACGCATGAGCAGTAATGAGCAGTAACGAGAACAGTAACGAGATACCTACAGGGGGCAGGAAGGTGCCCATTGAGAAAATCATCTCACTGTGATAAACCTGTAAGGACTCCTCATTAGATTACTTTTTTTTATTTGCTTTATTCTTTGCTCATGTCATCAGATCTTAATGGTTTGCAAGTCTTTGGTGACAAATCCATTGCACATCATCATGTGTGTATTTTATGTTCATGTAAATGCCTCTTAAGTTTCTATTTTCTTATTAAGAGCTTCTTGGAGTTGACATCTGAAGATATTAATATTTTGGAGTAAATGCTTCTACATTACAAACTTTTGATAAGAAATCTGAAAGAAATGTGGAGATTGAATGACCAGGTTTTTTACAAGTGTACCAACAATTAAACAACCCAATGTGTTCTTTTATATTTTTTAATTTGTTTATCTTTATAACTGGTGACAAATACCCTTAATATTGTAACGGGTTATGTCATTCATTGCTCTCTGCCCCATAGCCACTCCGTAGTCACATTAGATACTCCTTAAAGTTCCATATTCCCAAAATATATTTTAGAAATTTAAAAATACTTGTCAAATAAATGGATCACTCAATGAATGAATGAATGTAAGACCCTATCAGAGAAATCATCAGAATTTAGAGCCAGGAAAAAGTTTGCTTCTCCTGAGAAACTATGCTTCTTCCTTTTTTTTTTTTTTTTTTAAATCAAAAGACATGTACTTTTCCATTTTTGGTCTGCAAGGGACCTTAAGACCAAATCTGAAATGCAAGCATAGCAATTATGTCAGCTTCAGTGGTTAGCTTAGTCAAATGTCCTTGATCCCCTCTGTGATAGTTTACTATTTGAAATTACATTAGTCTTATTATCATGAACCATCTCAATCCTCTTATGGAAATACATGGTCTATGAATAACTTCAGTAACTACTTTTGGTGAGATAGTTTTTATAGAGGGACAATGAGTACTTAACAATGATGTATATTTAAAGTCCAGTCTCCAGCAATGCTGGTTTAAACCTACTCCACATTCTGGAGAGCCCCCTCCTTTTGTGGGGCACCTGGAAAGAGGCCATTCATCAGTGGCTGTTAGTAAGTCCAGTATTTATTGGACAACTTAAAAGAAAAACAACATTTTCAGCACAGTTGCAAGTATCAGAAATACCATTCCGTTCCTATGCTTATCCTTCCCATCTCCAAGGTTGAATGGGAAAAATTAAATATACTCACCAGTAAGGGCAAGAAGACCCAGAAGCAGCCACAGCACAGACATTTTGATGAGCTGGCTCTACAGGTCCTAAAATGATTTTAGAATAGAAATTAGTTCAAAGATGTGATAACATCCATTATCATCGGAACAATATGTAATGTTTCTATGGAAAGAGGTAAAAAAAGAAAAAGAAAGAATAAGTTTCCCCATGTCTGAACTAAGAAAAGTAATGATCTGAATCATAATGAAAAAAGCAAAAGTAGGACTTGTGCTCCATCCATCCTTTGAATTAACTTAAATATGACGAGACTCCTGCTTGGCTCACAGAGACTCACCAGACCATTGAGCTACCGGAGAGAATTATTTCAGAAAGCCAAGATACTTTGATTCTCAACACTGAGAAACATAGTGACTTGAGTCCAGATCCTCAAAAGCAACTTTTTGGTGCATGTGCCTTATCTCAGTAGTAGAATTTTCCTTATCAAAAGATAATGTGAAAAGGAGAATTTTATATTAGTGTTTCTTTTCATTTGGGTTCTTTTTCTTTCAGTGTAGAGAAAAGGTTACATATTCCTCAGTATCTTGGAACATACTCTGCTTTGGTTGGAGGAAGGAATTGGTAGACCTTTTCCGTTACTCTAATCCCCGAGCCTGGGAATCTCAGACCCTTTTGGCCACCTTGAGCCATTCTCCACATTCCCCTTCTGCAAAACTCCTGTGCAGGAGAAAACCTAGTCAAATCCCCAAAAGTCGGGTCATGGGCAGGATTAAACTCATATGGTGCTCGCTAGATGGAAGAAGTGGTGACTGATCATTGGCATGCATTTGCATTCACTCATTTTTCTCTCTTTCTCATCCAATCTTTTCTTTAACCACCCTCCATGGGTACAAAGAGCTTTGGTTCTCCCACTAGCTACCAAATGAATACACAAATGTCAAACAGAATACGTTATAGTTGACCCCAGGCAATGCTGAAGGATCTGGCCTCCTACCCCCAAAGCCTCCACCTCCCCCCAACCCCCCACTGCAGAGTGTTCCCAACCTCTCCCTGGGTCTGGAGAGCCTGGCTACCTATCATTTTGAATTATTACTGTCATTATAAGTAGGAGTAGGCATATAAAGTTGGTACTTGGTACTTTCTCACCTCTTTTGCTTCAAGGTTATTCTTATGAGTATTTCCTTCCAAACATCCAGAAGGAGATTTTGTCTCAAGATAAAGCAAAGGTATCAAGGAATTCATTTAAATTACATCTTATGCCAAGCATTTGTGTGCTTCTCAGATATAGCCATGTTTTTGTTGTTGTTGTTGTTGTTGTTTGTTTTGTTTTTCTTCCCTACAATGTTGAAATGGTCCACCTGATTTACCTTAGTTGAACAGAAAATGCCATGCTCAGTCCCAACACCAGAAAGATACAGGAATATGGAATTTTAGCTGGGTCTGCAGAAATTCTCATGCTCAGTCACCGGACAAGAACCATTTATTCGACATCCACTGAGCCACCATCCCCAGCCCTGCCATACTGACTGAGAGAGGCCACTCAATCCCAGGAGAGATAATGGAGAAAGAGCCACTTAGGCACAGAAAAAGCTCATGTAGTCAGGAAATTTGATCTTTCCAGAGGCTTCTTCCTGGCTTTATGGAAAGAACCCTGCAGAAGAGAGTGCGGCTGGCACCCAGACACTAAACCCAGAGTCTTTTACTTGTTGCTGCTTTCCCAGGGAACAGAAATACTTCCTCTTGGAAACCCAAGTGGAAAAGTACTTCAACTTCATGATGAAAGCTACCTCATGTTCCAAGCATGGAACTAAAAGCTCTGTTGAAAAGAGTCTATGTAATCCCATGTGTCAATTACTTAGAAACACGGAGTTCCTTTTTGTCACGTTTTAATTACATCAGGAAAAAGCAAGAAATGACAATGGAAATAAACACAGCATGTTGAAGCAACTCAAGCTTTGTGGGCCAACTTTACAGATGTCACAAAACTCTCTGTGTTTGGAAGGGACTGTTGAGGCACGGGGGGAACGTGCTCAGGGAGTGTCCATTGGTTACCTGTGACTAAACTCTTAATGTCCCTGTGGCTCTATGCACTTGAAACTATTATTAGAAAGTCAGACCAAGACAGCACAGTGCTCATAATGCCAAGCACAGTGTCTCTGATGGCATCCCTCTTCTCCTTTCCTGGAGAGTGAAACAGTGACAAGCAGCACAGGGGTGTCAACAAGCTGGAGCCGTAGCCTGCTGAGCACAGGGGAAACAGACAACCCAAGCATACCTTGGGGCCAGTTCAAGTCCCTGGTGGCCTCTACCCACCTTCCCTCCACCAAGGACTTTGTCATTCCCAAAGCATCATTTAGATTTGTAAGGTGTAATAGACCATTTACTCCTCCCTTAAACTATTTTCCTGGAAGAGATGAAAATAAAGGTCTTTGGTCTTTAATCTCACCACAGAACTCCTGTTCCTTTTTCAGGAATGCTCTCCTAGGTCTTCACCAGAACCCTTAAACCATAGTCATTCCACATCCTTAGGACCCTCCAACCAGCCTGGAAAATGTGCTGCATTAGCACCCTCAGGTGTTAATGTGTCCCTGTCCCATCGTGGTCTCCCATTTGATCCTGAAAGAATTGAGGACTGCTCTACACATGCACATAGGTCTCCCACTCCACACTCTCTGCTCACCCTACTTTTACTGCTAACTGGTCTCTCCATCTGCTTGCTCCTTGTGGGCTGATAGGCCTTTCCAGCAGCATCTCATCTTAATCGTCCACCCTCTTCCTGCCCCATCCTTACCCTCCCTCCTCACACACAGCAACACCCCAGCCCATTGCCCTGTGGATGGCTATGCACCAAAATGTCCTAAATTAAAATGGTAGCAGTGACAGTCACAAATAATAAATGTTTCTGCCACTGTGATCATATTTTCTTGAGAAAAATCTAAAGGATCCTTCAGAACTCACTCTTTGGCAGAGTTATGTGGTTTGTGAAAATAGACATTTCCTGAATTTGGATTGGGAGCAGATTATAAGCCCCAAAGTGCTTGGAGATGTGATAGCTTCTCTTCACTCCCTGCAGGCAAATCCTTTCCTTCTTTCCATAAGGCCTCTGTGCCTGTTCTCCTCATTTTGTCCATCTGGGATTCCCAGAGTTGAGAATTCCAGGAATTCTCCTCTCCTGTGCTAGGACCGGTCCCAGGAATATCCCTTTCTGAACGAAATCAAATCGAAGAGACCATGGCTTCTCTGTTCCATCCAAGACTCCTGAAATTTGTCTATCCTTTTACTCTGCCAGGCCTCAGCTATTAGACATGTGGGCCTTTGTCCTTTCAGAGCTTCCAGAGAAAATAGCATATCATGCAAGGTATATGGGGTTAATGTACTGTTGGCAGGAGAGTGAGGATGGTGGAGAGATTGCTATCTGGCAAAATGCCAATACCTCAATCCTTTGGCTTTGAATTCACAGCAAAGACATCCCATTCAGCCTATTACAGCTTCCCTTAAAGGCACATATATTTCTATTCTTTTGCACATGTTCACAAATCCAAAAGTAACCATATACTTGCATTAACAGAAATCTAGGTTTTTGTAGGTATTATAATGAACAGGAAAAATAATCATCCCATCATCTACATAATCTTTTATAACTTGGGCTTTCCTTGCAAGGTCCTTAAGTTTTATCCTACTCCAAATTGTCTTGTTTACTTGGCAGCAAAGACACAATCATTACCAACTGATCACCACAGACTGGATCTTTCATTCTCAATAAGCCTGAACGTAAGTCACCAGTCTGTCTTATACTCACCTGTCTTCTGTTACCTCTTGTCCTCAGAGGCTGTCAGTCTGCAATGCTTTATATAGAGTCCCTGTCCTGCTTCCTCTTTTTAAAAGTGTTGACTTCATCCTTTTATGAAAAGATTTATGGCTAAGTCTTACAAGTTATAGTAATAATCACAATAATTAAAAATACTTTGAACTTATATAGGGCTTTTTATTCAATAATGTTTATTCAATAATGCAATAATGCAAAAATGGCATTTTGCAAACATTAACCAACTAGTTCCCTACCAGAACCTTGGAAGGCAGATCATTGTTTGTAGATTCATGTTGGTGATTTCAATCCAACATTCACTTTTATTCATACCAGTTTCTAAAAATAAAGACAGGTAAGAAAAGAAGGAAGAAAGGAAGGGAGGAGGAAAGGACGGATGAAAAAAGGAAGAAGGAAAAGAGGGAGGGAAGGAGGAAGGGAGGGAGGGAGATAGTGTCGGAGGGAGGAAGGAAGGAAGGAGAAAGGGAGGAAGGAAGGAGGAAGAAGGGAGGGAAGGAAGGAAGGGGGGAAGAAATTGAATTTGGAATGTCAAAAGCATATTCTTGATCTGTATTTCAGGCAAGCAGAACCACACCTTAGGCTGAATGATCTTCTTTTATATATGTCTAGTACATCCAGTCTGTCCCTAAATGTCTACCTTAATAAATACTTTAAGAGGTTTTATATGAAGTTTCCAGGAAGGACTCTTTGCCCTAGATTGCCCAAGAAATGAGTTTCAAAATTAAAAGAGGGAATCCTTTCTATCACCAATCACACCCTTTGCCCATCTCTACCAAATGACTTGATTTTTCCCCCAACACAGCCTGAATGTTTGCTTTATGCCTTCTTTCTATATGCTCTTTCCCCTGCCTGAAATACCCTTAGGGACAGGGACAGGGACTTTGTCTCATTTGTCCTTATAACCCCACCACCTAACATCCTACCTGATACATAGGAAATACTCAATAAAACCCGTGGAATAAATGGCTTGCTCATTGCTAATTTGTTTATAATCTGTTTCCTATAAACCCCTTGTCTTCTCCCCCTGCCACCACCCTGCCATAGTTAGAATGTAAGCCCTGAGCAGTGACCTCGGCTGCTTCATTATGACTGGATGTTCAGAGCCCAAATAAGAGCCTGGCACATTATAGTGTTCAGCAAATATCTGTTAAATCAGTCAAGGCATGCAGAACTCCTACAACCCCACACAAGATTCAGATTGTGTCCCCAGCACCAGGTCCCAGGGTAAGCTAGCATTGATCATGTCCCATGCAGCTCTGTGGATATTTCTATCACTGTATCTGTGACACTATTTTTTTTTTTTTTTTCGATCTGTTCAGCCTGAAAACAACTTGAGAGCAAAGACTGGGTCTTTTTTCCTGTATCCCCTAAATGGCACATAGGAGATATTCAATAAATGTTTATGGAAATAATAAACAAGTGATTTAAAGAATACTTAGGACATGGGAAATCACTGACTGGGCATTTGCAGCTCAGACTTTGGGGATTAGGATTTTGTTGCTCTCTATCAATGGCTGAGATGATGAAGTAAGGAAGCAGGGCACTGTGAGTGAGGATTCAGACCTGGACACCCAGGGAGTACCTGACCTTTGAATCTGGGGAGGAGGATATGAGAATGCAGGTCTCCTCTTTCTTGTTGGCAGAGTTAGAATAAAAACCAGAGCAGTAATGTGGTCCATTAAAAACCATATCCCTACACTAAACTGGAATCCTCTCCCTTTATTTTGTCTAGCACACACTAGCGACTAAAATGCATTACAGCGTGAGGAAATGTGGGAACACCCTGACCCCATCTGCCAAAGCACCATGTCACCAGGTCTGATCTAACCCAGTGCCCATGTTCATGTCCTCGAAGGTTCTCCCTGGAGGGCAGCCAGCATGTTGCCAAGCAACAGCTCCACAGAAATGATGCCTATCTAAGCCTCAGGCTTATTCAGTCCTCAGCCAGTGCCCATATGGACACTTCCATCCAAAAACCTAGTGTACATCAGTAGGGGAGGTGGTGGGAGTATAAAAAAAAAGCTTGCTGCACTTAGACTTGAGTGAGACTAAACAAACAGCTCAAGATATTCCCTGTCCTGCCCCCACAGCCAGGCGAGCAATGAGTGCCCTTATAATTCTGATGCCAATTCTGACCTGTTTTTTGTTTTGTTTTGTTTTCCATACCAGGCAATTCTGTGATACCAGCTGGGTGTCCTACAATTCCGCTCAATTCTGACACTGTCTACCTGGAGACAACATCAGATTGCAGTTAACGGCTCAGTCCTCAGAGACTGCCCCCATCCCATGTCAGACACCAATCACAAGACCTGGTTGTCACCTGTGCTTCTGACCAATAGGCTATAAATTTGAGGTTCTGAAGACTTCTCCTTAGGGTCAATTAATTGGCTAATGGCTTACAGATCTCAGAGAAACATTTTATAGTGCCTAGTTTACTGGTTTATTGTAAACTCATGTAACTCAGGAATAACGAATAACCAGATGGAGGGGTTTCGTAGGACAGGGTTTAGAGACAGGGTATGAACCTTCTGTGCTCTCTCCATACACACTACTGGCCCTGAATCTCCATGTTCACCAATCCCTTCGTCTTGGGTTGTTCTTATGGAGGCATTACTTAGCTGTGACTGATTAAATCACTGGCCATGGAGCTTAAACTCAATCTCAAGCCCCTCTCCCTTACCCAGAGTTTGGGGTGGAGGGGGATTGAAAATTCCAACCCTTTAATCACAAATTAGTGTCTCCCACCCCACAACCCAGGTCCTATCCTCTGGAGCTTTCCAAAATCTACCTCGTTAACATAATAAAAAGCACCTTTATTTTTCTTAACCCTTGGGAAATTCCAAGCATTTTAGGAGCTGTGTACCAGGAATAGGAATTAAGACCAAATATATATTTGTTATTGTCTTTGTTTTAATAATCCAGTCGTGTCTTTATAAGAATTGGAAGAGATACCAAGATGCATGCATGCAGACAAAAGGCCATTTGAAGACAAAGCAAGAGGGTAGCCATCTGCAAGCCAGGAAGCAAGGAGGGCTCAGGGGAATCCCAATCAGTCAACACCTCAATTTCGGACCCTCCAAAATGTGACAAAATAAATGTATGTTGTTGGAGCCCAAATATATATTTCTCATTACAAATCACAATAGCATACTCCCTCACCTCACTCCCACTACAGCCTTACTTCATAGACACAGGATCTTCTCAGCTTGAGTTTGTGCCTTAAATGAATTTAGCTTTCTTACTCTTACCTTAAGGCTGGGTTCTGCATATTATCTCTCCAAAGGAACACAAATCAATTGACAAAAGCCCCGAAAACAAATAGATAGCTTACAGGAAATTACATTGAGAGGTACCAAAATAGAATCATTCTGCACAACACCAAACTTCCTAAAAATCTTCTTTGCCCATCCGTCTCTTCAAAGTTCCAGAAAGTGTCTGTTCTCAACCATATTTTTTCTCTAAAATGTCTCCTAAACAATATTCTTTTCCCCATCCTTCTTTCCTCCTGGTGCCTCTTGGCATTTTCTAATAATCTAGTAAGATAATAAATATTACAAGATTCTGCTGCATATAGATTTAAAGCATTTACTGAGCAAATCGTAGAGTGTCCTGATTAGATGGGGGCCCAGCAGTACGGGCGGTAAAAGAATTCACCCAAGGCAGAACCAAGAAGATAGAAGTTAATTGAATACACTGCAAGGGAGCAGCAGGCAGGACAACAAAGGAGAGATTGTTTGCCAGGAGGAGGTGGTAAAAGGCCACAGGTTTAGGATGGGGTAAGGGAGTATGGGGGCATATGGAATTTTTCCTTTTCAGGTAATCTTAGCAAGTGTGTCTGGTTGTAATTGGCCAGTAGGGCCTCTGGCTATTTCAGGGTGAGTTGCTCAATGAGCCTGTTTGCATCAGTTCTGTCACTGTGGGCCCTTTTGCCTTGATCACGTTTCCATTGCTCAAGTCTGTTGCCTAAAAGTGGCCTTTACACAACTCAGAACCTACTGCAAATGTCATCTCTTTTACTCCTTACTTAAATATCTGAGTTGACAGATGAGGAAAATACCTTGCTTGGGAATGAAGGGACTGAGTTAAGAACCCACCTTATCTCTTCCCCTGGATGCTGACTAAAGCAGCATTCAGCTCATAAATTCTGGGCCATCTCTTTTAGGCAGGTGTTTCCTGGACTCCTGTTTCTTCAGCCTCCTGCCCTGCTCAGTGTTTAACCTTTCAACCACCTTCAGTCCTGAGTGGAGCTACTCTCTTTGGTTGCTATTCATGTCTCTGAGAAATGGCTTCTCATGGACCCTGCCAATTCTGTGATGACTTCCAACTCCTCTCTACTGTACCTGTGTCTTCCTAAGATTCCTAGTGGTCTAAGGAAGCATTGTCTATGAACTCTCCTCGACACTGCAGAAAAATGACAGATTTATGTTTTAAAAGTATCCTGGCTGCCAATTAGATTGGAGTTGAACAAGAGTTGAGAGATATTGCAGAAGACCACGGGAGAGATGGTGGTTGCACTAAGATGTGCATAAGGAAAGGACTAGACACAGAAGATGAGGGAAAGAAAGAGGGCATAAGCAACTAGCAGAATGGTGCTGAGTCTGGAATGTTAGAGATGGAGCAGCTTTGTGAAAGAAGACTAAGAATTGAGTTTTAGACATTGGAATTTTGCAGCATGATCTTTCCCAGGAACTGCCCGCATCTTCAATTCTCCTATAAAATGGGTGAGTACCATGAGAGTAGCTATTTGTAACTTGACCCTGCCTCTTAGCCATACTCTCTTGGACCAGGGATGGGAAAATAACCTGAGCTGGACCAGGAGGCAACTGAACCGAGAGAGGTGATAATTTCTCTCCAAATTGCTGAAACCAAGGACATGTAGATTTGATATCTGCTGGTAGTTTAGAACAGGGATGGGAAAACTGCAGCCCAAGGGCCACTGCTTGTTTTATAAATAAAATTTAATTGGAATACAGCTATGGGCATTCATTTACATATTGCCTATGACTGTTTTGTGTTATAATAGTAGAGGTGAGTATTTGCAACAGAGACCACCTGGCCCACAAGTCTGCCTGAGCCTTTCAGAAAAAGCTTGCCAGCGTGCCTAGGTGGCTCAGTTGGTTAAGCAACTGCCTCCAGCTCAGGTCATGATCCTGGAGTCCTGGGATCAAGTTCCCTATCAGGGTCCCTGCTCGGCGGAAATCTGGTTCTCCTCTGACCCTCCCCCATCTCATGCTCTCTTTCTCTCTCACTCATTCTCTCTCTTTCAAATAAATAAATAAAATCTTAAAAAAAAAAAAAAAGGCTTGCCAACCCCTCATCTATAATCTCTATTTGGTCTGAGGAACTAAAACCAAAAATGCAGCTAGAGAGAAAAAATCAAGTAGGAATAATTGAAGATGTAAGGTTTTATAGGCGAGATAAACACGACACCAGGCGAGGTAGGCACAAGGCAAGATTTATTAAAGGCACTCTCTGGCGAAGTTTCAGGGCTCAGGAGAAGGGGAGCCAGGAAAGTCACGCCAGGAGGAGGTGGGCACCCTCCAGCGAGGTTCTGTGACTCTGGAAAGCGGAGTCGGGGAAGTCGCACTGGGACAGAGTTGGCGGGGGTCTTTTATCTGGCCAAGGCAGGGCATGGGCTCACATCCACATATGGTAGGGTATTTGGTGATCAGAGGGTATGGTGTGGGTGGTCCTGATACTTCTATTTCCTGCATAGGTATTGGGTTACCTATGGAGATGTGACCTGGGCATACATCCTTTTGGCGGGAGAGTCAAGGGTTGAGGAAGGTGGGGGAGGGGGCTGGAAGATGGCAGCCCCGGTGGTCATGTCTTTGTTCCTCCTGCATTCCTGGAGCCACCAACCCAACAGAAGAGAGTCTTGACAACATCCTAAACCAAAGTTCCAAATGACCTTGAGGTCTAACCACATTCCTTTTCTCAAGTTCAGCTGAGACACCTCAATTGAATTATATTATATTAAATTCCTCTTGTTATTTAAAGTAGTTTGAGTTAGGATAATGATATCTGCAACAAAACGGTACTACTATTTAATTTACCCACTTATTCAGCTCTCATTCATTCATTCAAAAATTTTATAAAGAGCTTATTCTGTGTCAGGCACAATGCTGGGAATGGGCCACACAGTGGTGAACAGCACAGCTATGGCCCCTGCCCTTAAAAAGCTTATATTCTAGGGGCACCTGGGTGGCTCAGTGGGTTAAAGCCTCTGCTTTCGGCTCAGGTCATGATCCCGGGGTCCTGGAATCGAGCCCCACATCAGGCTGTCTGCTCGGCAGGGAGCCTGCTTCCTCCTCTCTCTGTTTGCTTCTCTGCCTACTTGTGATCTCTCTCTCTCTCTGTCAAATAAATAAATAAAATCTTTAAAAAAAAAAAGCTTATATTCTAATATAATTAGTTAGGTTTCAGGTGCCTGTGAGATATCAAAGTAAAGCTATCACAGTGACATTTGGACCTCATCTGGGAGTCATTGCCACACAGAGGAAGTAAAGACAGGGAAATAGAAGACATTGCCTAGGAAGAAAGTGTCCAGTGAGAATTGAAGTATGCCCTTTAGCAGTCCCTGAGGAACCCCAATATTTAGGGACTGAGGAAAAGAAAAACAGCTGGAAAAGGAGCCCAAAAAAGGGAGACCATAGGGGAAGGGAAAACAAGTAGAGTATTGTTAAAAAGAAAAAAGAGGTCCAAAATGGAATCACTTACGTTAAGCCCCATCAAGACTTAATACCTAACATAACTGCAGTTTCATCCTCTCCCAGGAGTGGAATTTTAAACCAACCAGTCTGGAGTTTCCCAGATCAACACTAATGGGGTCATCTGCATGATAATATCCCCTGCTCTTTTCCCTCAGGGAAGGTGACCTGACATTTTTTTTTCCTAATTATTTTCTTGTCTCACTCTTCCTCCCTATAAATGTCTTCCATTTTATGCAACTCCTCAGAGCACCTTTCAATTTGTCAGAGGAAATGCTGCCAGATTCATGAACTGTTGAATAAAGCTAGTTAGATCTTTAAATTTCCTCAGTTGAATTTTTGTTCTTTAATGGTATGGTATCATGCAAGCCAAGGAGTTAATGGTATCTTTGTCAAATGCTGTTGAGAAGACAAGACTGAAATGAGATTATTGCATTTAGCTACATGGAGGTCTCTCAATATCAGGCAAGAGTAATCTTGATACAGGTGTACCAGGATTACCAGGATTCATTCTGTTGTAAGTAACTGAAAATTTGACTCAGTAAATATTTATTAGCTTACATACCAGGATGCTCAGAGGTAGGCTAAGTTTCAGAGAGGGTTTGATTCAACAGTTCAACAATGCATTGTGCACCTGGAATTTTCTTGTCATTTCATTCTGCTTTCTTTCTTTCTTCTTCTTTTTTTAAATTGGAATAGAATTGACATACAATGTTACAATCATTTCAAGTGTCTACTCATTATGCTATGCTTACCACAAGTGTAGCTACTATCTGTCACCACACAACACTATTAAAATACCATTGACTATATTCCCTATGCTATGCTTTCATCCCTGTGACTCACTCATTCCGTAACTGGAAGCCTGTACCTCCCACACTCTTCTTCACCCATTTTGCCCATCCCTCCACACCCCTCCCCTCTGACAACTACTAGTGTGTTCTCTGTATTTATGGGTCTGTTTCTGCTTTTTGTTTGTTCATTTGTTTTGTTTTTTAGATTCCACATATATGTGAAATCATATGGTATTTGTCTTTCTCTGTCTGACATATTTCACTTAGCATAAAATCCTCTAGAACCACCCACATTGTCACAAATGGCATGATCTCACTCTTTTTTACATCTGAGTAATATTCCATTGTGTGTGTATACACACACATATACACACTGACACATACACATCACATCTTCTTTATCCATTCATTATCAATGAACAGTTAGGTTTCTTTCATACCTTGACTATCATAAATAATGCTGCAATAAACATAGGGGTGCTTTGTATCTTTACAAATCAATGTTTTCTTTTTCTTTGGGCAAATATCCAGTACTCCACTCTGCTTTCTTCAGTGTTAGCCTCATCCTAATGCTTTCTGTCTCCCCTACACACCACCCAAGATGGCTTCCAACAATTCTCAGGGTTCATACTTTCTCATTCAAATCTAGAGGAGGGAGAGAATCACTTTAGCAACTTTCTCAGAAAAGTGAAATGAGGTGCTAACTGGACTGAGTTGTAGAAGCAAAGGGGGAGTATTTATTATTTACTTATACAACAGGGACTATGAAGACATCTCTGAACACTAACAGGAGGGACCCAGCAGAGGAAGAGCTTGAAAATGCTTCAGGGGAGTAAGAAATGGAGTAGTCAACTTGAAGATGACTGAGAGTAGCATTCAGAGTTCATGCCAGGGGTTGGCTGGGAAAGGAAAGCAGAGGGTCTGAAAGTAAGGACTTTGAGATCCCAGGGCTCTGGGTGACCTTTGGCTAATTAATCTCTTTGAGCCTGTTTCCTTGGCTGTTAAAATGGTGGTAACCTTGCAAGGAGGCTGTAAGGATTAAATGAGATAATGCTTGTGAATGACAATGGTATTTTTGGCATTCTTTATAACTTCTCCTTTCCAGCTCCAGTCAACACTAACAATTCATTTTAAGGTAGGGACAAACATTTGGACATAGCAACTCAGTAAAGAAAAGGAGGAGGAAAAAGGGAGAAAGACTGATAGAAATTTGTATTTGTAAAGCCTTTTTCATCTAAGAACTTCCAAATTACTTACTGGAATCTTCAACTAAGTCCTGTGGAACTTTCCGAGGTGGCTATTAAACAAGTCCTGCTCACAAGGAGACTGGCTGCCAACAATGCTGTCAGCAGCGTCCTCTTCTCAGATAAAGGAGGGGCCAAGATGTCATTATGCCTAATCATTTTTGACAGCTTTACTAGGCTAGGGGCAATTATGGCCACAGATGCCAGGAAAGTGCTGGTTTTGGACACCACTGATATGCTGAATTGTTTTTAAATAGAAGAATATGGAAACATGGGTGGTATTTTTCGAGTTATCTCAGTCCTAGGGCGTTGTTATTGGCATCCAGCACCCCCTTGAGAAAATGCTGTTGACTTCATTCAGTAGGGGCTTTAGCTGTGCCAGTCCTCTGAGCTTTATGCTATTGTATATGTTCAAGCCCGGGAATGCTCCTGGTGGCCTCTTATAAGAAGTAACTGGATGGGGCAGCTGCTTCAGTGTGTTCTGCTAATCTTTCCTAGGGAAAAAATTGGCAGCTTTTCTTGTCCTCCCCTGAGGCTGGTCCTAGACACAGTTTTGGGGTACAGTCTCAGAGCATGTACCCAGTACATACGATATGACAAACACTCACTTGGTAGGCAAGCTCAAGAGGGCTTTCTGCTTCCATATCCTGGAAACATCTTTGTAGTATTTTAATGAGAGCAAAGTGCAAAACTGATCTGATGTGCACTATAGAATCTTTATATTCATTTGAAGAGACCCTAGGATCATATAAACCTTATCATTGCTCTTCACCATATGTTAGCTGAAACGTCAGGAACAACAAAATCTGTGCAATTTCTTTTCATACATTGAACACAGAATTTACAGATTTTTTTTAAATTTCTTTTCACACTGTATGATGCCATCCTTAGAAACAAAAGTCTATATGTCACGCCAAGTATTATCATTACAAGAAACTACATCTTCCAGTTTTCATTAAAGTCAATGAAGGGGGGCATTCGGTGGCTTAGTTAAGCCTCTGCCTTCTGCTCAGGTTATGATCTCAGGGTCCCGGGATCAAGCCCCATGTGGGGCTCCCTGCTCAGTGGGGAGTCTGCTTCTCCCTCTCCTTCTGCCCCTTCCACCTGCTTGCGCTCTTGCTCTCTCTCTCTCAAATAAGTAAATAAAATCTTTTTTAAAAAAATCCTTAAAAAGTAAATAAAAAAATAAAGTCAATGAAGGAAAGCAATGATTGAAATTTCAGTGTAAGAGAAATTTGACTACCTAAAACCATCAAATGGAAAAAGGTGCCATGTCTAAATACACTGCTGGTTGCAGCAAAGACCACTCAAAAATCTTGCTGCTATTCTTGTGTGGAATTGCTGGAGAAGAAATAGATTGATCTCTCTTGCTCACGAGAAACCTCTTACCAAATTTATGGCTCAGAGAGAGTTGATTTTTTCTAAATGTCAAACCCCAATTCATTGAGAGATTCTACCATGTTTGTCTTTTTCTTTGGAAAAAAAAATCCTCTATTTTGCATTCCAACTTTTTATCTTTGTCTTGGCACATCCCTGAATTGTGAAATTCTTTTGTGCATTGAGAACAATAATTTAATACCAATTTGTAAATGTGTGGGTAATTATATAAATTTAAATATGTAAACACACCTTTTATTTCCCCTTACAACTAATAAAATGTCCAAGAGAAGTACTTTTCAATCGTCACACAAGCCTGAAACTAATTTTGCCTGAAAGCATTTGGGGTATTAACTGTGAAGGAAGCCTGGATCTTTAATGTGTTTTTAGTTTCTTCTGGTTTATGAAGAAAAAGAATGGAATTATGAACCTGGTACAAATTTTTTTGTGTATTTTCAGTTTATATTCATATGATGTCTTTTCTCTAATAAGTGTAAAGTAAAATACTGACCCCATGTAACAACAACAACAAAATATAACACAAAATCAAGGCAAAAAAATAAATGCCTAGGCTAACCTTGGAGAGAGGCAAGTAGAGGAAGCAAGGAACAACGTTATTCCTTACAAAATATTTCTGTCCACTGATTAAATAAATGTTTACTTAGTGCCTACAGTGGACCAGCCACTGGGCTACAGGCCAGGAATTAAATAAGACAGTCTCTGCCCTCAAGAAGCTCTCTGTCATAGAATTAATGTGCTTTTTCCCAAGTTCTTTTGTTCAAAGGGGCTAAATTGATGGCTCCTCCTGAAGCCACATTAAACCTTTCATGTGCTGATCATAAAACTCCATAGAATCCATCAGCCATCCAGCAACAAAATGATGAGGCAATGCTAAGTAAATTCTTTATTGTCCAAAGGCATGGAAGAGTGAGACAAAACTGTCTTATCCAGGAACCAATAAAACTTTTAGATACTGTGATTCATGCAATTTGTTTAAAATATCCCAAATATGGGAAAATGCCCAAGGGATCACTCAGTCACACCTCACAGTTGTGGATTACTTCCCAGGGTATAAAATACTTTCACATGTGCAGGCATAACCATTACCCATATTTTACAGATGAGCAAACTATGAAACTCAGTAATTAAATGACTTGTCTGGGTTACCAAATTACCAACGGGTCAATGGTTGATTAAGATAGACTTGTTTGCCTTCAATCTTTTTGTCCCATGACTCCTCAGAGAACATAGGGTTCCTCTCTTAAATTTAGTGGGATCTCTGGGGAGTACCATGATTTGGGAACCAGCATCAGTCAAGGCCCCAAAACGTTGCTTTTTATGTGGGCAGAATGATCCACCATGATATATAGATGATTGTCCTCAGATGGTGACTAGGAACCCAGGGATAGGATACATCCCTACCAGGGCTGGAGAATTTACTGTTGCCTCAGGTCAGGAAATGGAACTGTGTGTCCCATACCTTTGGGATTTGTATTCAGGAATGGAGGAGGTTGGATGCTCTCTATAGCTTCTGTAGAAGAGCATGGAACTTCTGTGGTTATTACCTGAAGTCAGATGATGGGGGAAGCCCAGATCACGGAGTCATTAATACCAAGTCAAGGATGACTGTGGAAATACTGAAATGGAGGCTTATCGCGATTTAGGATTTATTTGCCTTGAGAAGCAAAAGCCTGAGTGTCAGGAGCTCATTAGCGGCCAAAAATTCCAAGCCACTAGGGTCTCTTTAACAGTGGCCACGTGACTAATGAAAAGAAATCAGGAAATCCTATAATTCACAGGTAATCCTTTGAGATATAATTGCCTGATATCTTTTTTTCTGATTTTTTTAATTGTGTTATGTTAGTCACCACACAGTACACATTACTTTTTAATGTAGTGTTCCATGATTCATTGTTTGCATGTAACACCCAGTGCTCTATGCAATATGTGCCCTCCTTAATACCCATCACTGGGCTAACCCTGAATCACCAAGGAAAGGTTGAAAAAGAAAAACAAACCTGGTTGCATCACATTGCCTGATTTCAAGCTATATTACAAAGCTGTGATCACCAAGACAGCATGGTACTGGTACAAAAACAGACACATACACTAATGGAACAGAATAGAGAGCCTGGATATGGATGCTCAACTCTATGGTCAACGAATCTTTGACAAAGCAGGAAAAAATATTCAATGGAAGAAAGACAGTCTCTTCAATAAATGGAACTGTCTGATATCTATATCAGAAGGAGCCTGTTGAAGGCTGCTAGGGCTTCCTATCCCACTGGCTCTGAATTAACTTTAAGTTGAGACATGCCAATTGGCTATTATGCCTTAGGATCCTCAAATTAATAATTTATTATGGGATCCACTACACTTCTGGAAATGAGTGTTATTACATTATTTAACTCTATTTGGTTCTCCTTTATATCTTTTTTCCCCCTTTTTTCTTTTGCTGAGACTTTTTTCATTAAGTAGTTTCCCCAGCATGGAGTCCAATGTGGGACTTGAATTCACAATCCTGAGATCAAGACCTGAGCTAAGATTGGGAGAGTCAGACGCTTAACTGACTGAGCCACCCAGGTGCCCCAGATTCTTTCCATTTGTTTACATGTATTTGTAATTGATGAAGCACTTAGAAATCTTTGTCAGATAAAACAAACAAACAAACAATAAAAAGCAACAACATAAAAAAAAAAGAAATCTTTATCAGATAAGTCTAACATCTCTGTCATCTGAATATTGGTATATATTGATTGCCTTTTTGCATTCAGTTGGGAGATATTACTGGTTCTTGGAATCATGAGTGACTTTTCCATTGAAACCTGGACATTTGAGGTACTAGGTATGAAACTGGTTCTTAAACCTGTTTTAACTAGCTTCCTCTGACATTGCTCCAAAAGGCGAAGGGGGAGGTACCACGTTATTACCACTAGGTGGGGATGGAAGGCCAGGTCCCTCACTGTCAAGTGTAAGGCTATGAGGTCTGGTTAACCAGCCACCACCTTACCCAGCCTTCGTATCCATTTGCCTTCTAGAGAGGATCCATGACCACACAGCACAATTCCCATTGGTGGTATTTGCATGGTCGCTCATTCTCCTACTCTCAAAGATGGAGATCAAGGGAAGCCTAGATGCCGAAGTGTTAAATAAAAAATTATAGTAAGCCACAAACGTGGTCATGGAGGTGTTTCTAAATCACTTAGAAGGGGTTGGGGCTTCCCAGTAAGGCCTAGAGAAACTTCCTTGTTCTTCACAAGAAAACTGTCAAAAGCTGAGGAATGGTGTTTGACTGGGAAATTATGCTAAGTTTGGCTGACTTTATGACATGGATCCCTAGCAAAAATCAGGGATGTTCTGTGTAAAAACTATGTATATATAGTTTTATTTTAAATGCACACCTAAAATTAGTTAACCTCAGTATTGGCTTATAAATCATGAAATATATCCTGTCCCATACATACAAAAGACCACTTTAAAGTTCCTGGTTATGAGCTTATTACTACTACTCTAAACACTGACTCCCTGTATCAGAACTCCTCAGGCCAAAGCTCTAGTTTCTAGCACTCATCATAGTGTATAATCCTCCTGGAATTTAGACATTAAATATCTAATTAACACCTTTTTGTTTCTAAGTCTAAACTCTAAATATTCTTGTAGCTCTACTATCAAAAAGCAAACAACCAGGATCTTTGCTCAACAGCTTACTACCACATGATCTTGGGCAAATTTCTGAGTCTCTTCCTTTGTCTGTAAAATGGGAATAAAAACAGTATCTACTTCATAGTGTTGTTGTGGGAATTCTTTGAGAGGAAATATTTGTAAAATATCAGCACGATGTTGGCACAGTTAACTTATCACAATGCCAGGCATATAAATGTTAATCATATTTAAAAAAAGAGAATCTAACAATCATAAATTTTACAAAGATCTAATTGGCTTTATTCAGCAATTGGTGAATTAGGCAGCATCCAGTCTAACAGATAGAAAGGAGTTCCAGAGAGTACACCAGGTGAGAGATTTTTTTTATATGATTTTTTAAAAAATTTTTTATAAACATATAATGTATTATTAGCCCCAGGGGTACAGGTCTGTGAATCGCCAGGTTTATACACTTCACAGCACTCACCATAGCACATACCCTCCCCAATATCCATAACCCACCACCCTCTCCCTTTCCCCTCCCCCCCAACCCCCCTCAGTTTGTTTTGTGACATTAAGAGTCTCTTATGGTTTGTCTTCCCTCCTGATCCCATCTTGTTTCATTTATTCTTTTCCTACCCCCCAAGCCCCCCACGTTGCATCCAGGTGAGAGATTTTTATGGACCAAAGTGAGCAGGAACAAGGAAGTTATACTGGGCGTTTGCTGGCTGGTTAAAGCAGGGTTATCCCTTATATGGAGCAAAGGGACATTTTGGAGCTGGATCAGGTAACTTTGCTGAGCAGGCAAGCACTGATTGGTTTTCTAATGCCTTCCTCTCCTGAGTGAACTAAGCATAGAATCTTAGTTTTGGCCTGTTGACATCGGGCTTAAAATGAGCCATTCCATCTCGGACCTAATCTAGTTACTTTAACAGTTGTTACATAAAAATACATTGTTAGAAAGGCTAAATGGTATGTAAATAATAAAAGCAGAATAGTGCTTGATATATATATATATATATATAGATAGATATATAGAGAGAGATTATACATGCAATGATAGAATATATTATCTATCATATATTTATATATTCTATTTTACATTCTATTTTTTTAGATCAGTGGTTTTTCGTGGCTGCTCATTAAAATTGCCTGGGGAGCTTTAAAAACAGCAGGATGCCCATGGCACATTCTAGGTCAATGACATCAGAATCTCTGGGCAGGGCCCCAGGCATCAGTACCTTTTGAAGTTTCCCAGCTGTAGTAGGCAGAATAATGACCTCCCAAAGAAGTCCATGTCCTAATCCTTGGAACCTGTGACATGTTTTCTGTAAGTGTGTTACACAGCAGAAGGGAATCAAGGTAGCAGATGGAATTAAGATTGCTAATCAACCGACATTAAAATAGGTAGACTAACCTGGATTATCCAGGTGGGCCCAACGAGTCATTACCAAGCCCTTTAAATGTGGAAGAGGGACACGGAAGAAAGATGTCAGAGCAACATGATGTGAGGTTCCACAAGTTGTAGATGCTTTAGAAGATGGAGGAGGGTGCCATGGGCCAGGGAAAGAGTCTGTCTAGAGAAGCTGGGAAAAGCAAGAAAATGGATTCTTTATAGAGCCTCTGGAAGGACAATGGTCTTGCTGACATTTGGATTTTAGCTCAGTGAGTCCCTTTTCTAACTTTTGACCCCCTATAACAGTTAGGTAATAAACTTGTTTTAGGTCACCGTGTCTACAGTAACTTTTAGGCAACGACAGAAACGGATTCATGCATCCAAGTTTAACAGCTACAGCTGCAGTTTTTGTTGGCTCACAGCCATCATTTGCCAAAGTCATTTTTCCATCTTTCTAGATGTGACTTCTCCTGAGAGAAAGGGACTTATCTCAACCGTTTCCAGTTCTCCTTTACTTTTTTTTCCTAAATTTTAAAAATTGAGATCTACTTTATTTTTTTTAAAGATTTTATTTATTTATTTGACAGACAGAGATCACAAATACTCAGAGAGATAGGCAGAGAGGGAGAGAGGGAGAAGCAGGCTCCCCGCTAAGCAGAGAGCCTAATGTGGGGCTCCATCCCAGGACCCTGTGATCATGACCTGAGCCAAAGGCAGAGGCTTTAACCCACTGAGCCACCCAGGCACCCCTGAGATCTACTTTACATGTAACGCTGCACAAGCCTAGGGTGTAGGTGTTGTTTTGATAGATTTATGGGTTGCGAATTTATTACTACCATAGTTTTAGCCAAAACCTCTGTGATATCACATACTTATTTCTCTTTTGTGGTGAGAACAATTAATATCTAGTCTCTTAGCAATATTAACACATACAATACGTATTGTGACTATAATTGCTATGCGGTGTGTTAGATATTCAGAACTTATTCATCTTCTGATTGCAGGTTTGTGCCCTTTAACATCTCCCAAATTACCCCAGCTCCTAGTAACCACTGTTCTATTCTGTTTCTAGGATATTTGGTTTTTAGATTGCACATGTAAGTGATATTGAATAATATTTGTCTTTGTCTGACTTGTCTCAGTAAGCTTAATGCTCTCAAGATCATCCATGTTGTCCAAATGGCAGACTTTCCTTTTTATGGCTAAGGAATACTTGTGTGTGTGTGTGTGTGTGTGTGTGTGTGTGTGTGTGTGAGAGAGAGAGAGAGAAAGAGAGAGAGAGAGAAAGAGAGACATCTAATCTATCTACTTATCTATTGACAGAATTTAGGTCATTTCCATATCTTGGCTATTGTGAATAATGCTGCAATAAACATGGGATTGCAGATAGCTTTTCAACATCTTGCTTTCATTCCTTTGGATATATAACTAGAAGCGGGATTGATGAATCAGATGGTAGTCTATTTTTCTTTCTTTCTTTTTATTTTTTTAAGATTTTATTTATTCATGAGAGACACAGATTGAGAGAGAGGTGGAGATGGAGGGAGAAGCAGGAAGTCTGACACAAGACTTGATCCCAGAACTCTGGTATCCTGACCTGAGTCAAAGGCAGACAGATGCCCAACTGACTGAGCCACCCAGGCACCCATATTTCTCTTTTCTGTTTAAAGTAGCCTCCATACCTAGTGCAGAGCCCAGTGTGGAGCTTGAACTTATGATCCTGAGATCAAGACCTGAGCCAAGATCAAGAGTTGGACACCAACAACTGAGAGCCAGGTGCCCCAGTTGCTCTATTTTTAAATAGAACTTTTTTTTTTTTTTCAGGAAACTGAATACTGTTGTCCATAGTGGCTATGCCAGATTACATTCCCATTAACACTGCGCAATCCTTGCCACATCCTATCTCCACATCCTTGTCAGCACTTGTTATCACTTGTCTTCTTGATGATAGCCATTCTAACAGGTGTGATATGATGTCTTACTGTTGTTTCTTGTTTTGTTTTCAGTTCTTTATTTTTCACTGAAGTACAGTTGAGGCACAATGTTATGTTAGTTTCAGGTGTAGAATATATTGACTGAACAAGTCTATACCTTACATTAGGCTCACCATAAGCATAGCTGCCATCTGTCCCACACAACACTATTTCAATACCATTGACTCTATTTCCTATGCTCTACCTTTTTTTTTTTTCTTTTTTGGTCAGAGAGAGAGAGAGAGCAAGCACAGGCAGACAGAATGGCAGGCAGAGGCAGAGGAAGAAGTAGGCTCCCTGTTGAGCAAGGAGCCCAATGTGGGACTCGATCCCAGGATGCTGGGATCATGACCTGAGATGAAGGCAGCCACTTAACCAACTGAGCCACCCAGGCGTCCCTATGCTCTACCTTTTATCTCTATGACTTATTCATTCCATTTCATTGTGGTTTTGATTTGTCTTTCCCTTATGGTTAGTAATGTTGAGTATATTTTCATTTATTGTTTGCCACTCTGAATGTCTTTCTTCTATTCAATCATTCTTCCTATTTTTAATTGGATTGCTTGGGTTTTTGTTGTTGTTGTTGTTGTTGTTTGTTTGTTACTGAACTGTAGGAGTTCTTTTCATATATTTTGGATATTAACCCCTTATCCAGTATGTTTGCAAACATTTTCTCCCATTCCGTAAGTTGCCTTTTCATTTTATAAATAATTTCTTTTGCTGTGTAGAAGCCTTTGAATTTGATGTAGTCCTCTTGTTGATTTTTTCTTTTGTTGCTTATGTTTTTTGGTGTCCTATTCAAATAAATTATGGTCAAGACCAATGTCAAGAAATTTTTTTCCTGTTTTCTTGGAGTTTTTTATTTTTTATTTTTTATTTTTTTTGTCAGAGAGAGTGAGCACAGGCAGACAGAGAGGCAGGCAGAGGGAGAAGCAGGCTCCCTGCCGAGCAAGGAGCCCGATGTGGGACTCGATCCCAGGATGCTGGGATCATGACCCGAGCCGAAGGCAGCCGCTTAACCAACTGAGCCACTCAGGCGTCCCTCTTGGAGTTTTAAAGTACCAGGTCTTACATTTAAGACTTTCATCTGTTTTGGGTTTATTTTGGTGTGTGGTGTAAGATAAGGGTCCAATTTCCTTTTTCTGCATGTGGTTGTCCAGTTTTTGCAACACCATTTGTTAGAGAGACCATTTTTTCCACATTGAGCATTCTTGGCTCTTATGTCAAATATTAGTTGATCACATATGCAGGATTTTATTTCTTGGCTCTCTATTCAATTCTATTGGTCTAGTTGTTTATTTTTATGCCAGTACCATACTGATATAATTACTAAAGCTTTGTAGTATAGTTTGAAATAAGGAAATATGATGGCTCTAACTTTGTTCTTATTTCTCAAGATTGCTTTGTCTATTTGGAGTCTTCTGTTTCTCTATACAGATTTTTAGATTTTTTTTTCTGTTTCTGTGAAATATGCCATTGATATTTTGATAGAATTGCAATAATTGAAATTAATTAATTGCAAATGGATGGAATGGACATTTTTAAAAAGTATTCTCCACACCCAATGTGAGGCTCAAACTCAGGACTCTAAAATCAAGAGTCACATGCTCTACAACTGAGCCAGCCAAGCGCCCTGGATAGTATGACTATTCTAACAATTCTTCCAATTCATGAACATGGGATATCTTTCCATCTGTTTGTGTCTTCAATTTTTCTCATCGAAGTCATGGTTTTCATTGTATAGATATTTCACTTCCCTGGTTAAATTCATTCCTATGATTAGTTTTTGATGCTATTGTGATGGGATAATTTTCTTTTTCAGATATTTCATTGTTATAGAAGCATAACTGATTTCTCTGTGTTAATTTTTATATCATGTAACTTTATGGAATTCCTTGCATAGTTCCAACAGTTTTTTGGTTGACTTTGGGATTTTTTAAAAATAAGAGATCGTGTCACCTATAAATGGTAACAATTTTAATTGTTCCTTTCTGAATAGATGTTTTTTCTTTGTCTTGCCCAATTGTTCTAGCTAGCCTTCCAGTACTACGTTGAATAAGAGTAGTGATAATGGGCATGTCTTGTTCCTAATGTTATAGGAAAAACCTTAAATCTTCCACTGTTGAGTATGTTAGTCATGGACTTGTCCTACATGGCTTTTATTACATTGAGATACATTCCTTCTGTAGACAATTTGTCAAGAGTTCCTCTCTTGAAAGGATGTTGTGTTCTGTCAAGTGCCTTTTCTCATCTATTGAGATGATGAAAATGTTGGGATACAGTTTCTTCTAACAGACCAAAATATACCCTAAATGTATGGCTTGTTCTAGTCTCCTGCCTATTCACATTCTACTTTTTCCCTCTTTTTTCAATGAACTTCTTATCAACTCCCTCTTTAAAATCTTCAAGTTTCATCAATACTGTCATACTCCATCCTTTCATGGTATGACTATAAAGGTAAGTTTTTCTTTCCTTAAAATTTTGGGAGGTAGATTATTCTAACAGACCAAAATAAACCTGGCTCTGTGTTATTCACCACCCTGACCCTATTCTTTATTTTTCTTTTTTCCCCACTCTTTCTCTTGCCCCCAGTTTCAGGTCTTTTCTGATTTGTTTAGTGTGTATTTTTCTGTGGTAGTTGTTACCCTTTCAGCATTTTGTTCTCTCATTCATCTATTCTTTTCTGGACAAATGACAAAATGGAAAAAACTCACCTCAAAAAAAGAACAAGAGGGGCACCTGGGTGGCTCAGTGGGTTAAACTCTCTGCCTTCAGCTCAGGTCATGATCCCTAGGGTCCTGGGATCGAGCCCCACATCAGGCTTTCTGCTCAGTGGTGTGCCTGCTTCCCCCCCTCTCTCTGCCTGCCTCTCTGTCTACTTGTGATCTCTGTCTGTCAAATAAATAAATAAAATCATAAAAAAAAAAAAAAAAGAACAAGAGGCAGTACCAACTGCCAGGCACCTAATCAATACAGACATGAGTAAGATGTTGGAATGAAAGTTCATGACAGTAGAGTATATGACAATTATCA
Organism: Enhydra lutris kenyoni; assembly: GCF_002288905.1. NCBI lineage: Eukaryota > Metazoa > Chordata > Mammalia > Carnivora > Mustelidae > Enhydra > Enhydra lutris. The sequence continues at coordinate 68,623 of NW_019154102.1, forward strand.
AGATATTAGCTGGGTTTGAAGAAAGCATAGAAAATACAAGAGAATCCCTTTCTGAAGAAATAAAAGAACTAAAATCCAAGTTGAAGTCAGAAAGGCTATTAATAGATGCAAGAAAAAATGGAGGCTCTACCTCCTAGGATAAATGAGGCAGAAGAGAGAATTAGTGATAAAGAAGACCAAATGATGGAGAATAAAGAAGCTGAGAAAAAGATAAACAAATACTGGATCATGAGGGGAGAATTTGAGAAATAAGTGATACCATAAGATGAAACATTATTAAAATAATTAGGATCCCAGAAGAAGAAAAAGAGAGAGGGGCAGAAGGTATACTGGAGCAAGTTATAGCAGAAAACATCCCTAGTTTGGGGAAGGAAACAGGCATCAAAATCCAGGAAGCATAGAGAACACCCTCAAAATCAATAAAAATAGGTCAACACCCCCTCATTTAATAGTAAAACTTAAAAGTCTCAGAAACAAAGAGAAAATCCTGAAAGTAGCTCTGGACAAGATTTCTGTAACCTAGAAAAGGGGAAATATTAGGTTGGCAGCAGACCTATCCACAGAGACCTGGCAGGCCAGAAAGGACTGGCATGATAGATTCAGAGCACTAAATGAGAAAAACATGCAGCCAAAAATACTATATCCAGCTAGGCTGTAATTGAAAATAGGAGAGATAAAAAGCTTCCAAGACAAACACCAAATCAGCCCTATAGGAAATACTGTAAGGGGTCCTCTAAGCAAAGAGAGAGCCTAAAATAACAAAGACCAGAAAGGAACAGAAGCAATATACAGTAAGAGTCACCTTACAGGCAATGCAATGGCATTAAATTCATATCTTTCAATAGTTACCCTGAATATAAATGGGCTAAATGCTGCAATCAAAGGACACAGCATATCAGAATGGATAAAAAGGCAAGACCCATCAAGAAGCTGTCTGCAAGAGACTCATTTTAGACACAAAGACACCTCCAGATTTAAATTGAGAGGGTGGAAAAACTATTTAACATGTTAATGGACATCAAAAGAAAGCTAGGGTGGCAATCCTTATATCAGACAAATTAGATTTTAATCCAAATACTCTAAGACATGAGGAAGGACACTATCATACTTAAAGAGTCTATGCAACAAGAAGATCTAACAATTGTAAATATCTATACACCTAACAAGAGGGCAGCCAATTATATAAGCCAATTAATAACAAAATCAAAAAAACACATCAACAGTAATATAATAACAGGGGATTTTAACACCCCCCCCCATTGAAATGGACAGATATAAGCAAAAGATCAGCAAGGAAATAAAGGCTTTAAATGACACTGGACTAGATGGACTTCATAGACTGGCGCCCAAACAGGAGAAGAAGCCCCAACGTGAGTTTTTGCATGGCCATGTCTTTTTCCGCTGGTGAGTTGTGGGTACTTATCACAGGGTATGGGTAATAGAGATCACAAACGATTATTGCCCTTGTGTATGTTTACTGAGATAGCTCCTAAAGGCGGGAGGAGTAAAAGTCAGTGAAAGCCAACTTTTGGAGCTTTCAAAAGTAATTAAAGAACATTGCTCCTGGTTCCCTATGTTAAAGACTTCAGATTTACAGACATGGGAAAAAGCAGGTCATTAGTTAACTTTTGCATGCTAAAGGAAAACCAGTTCCAGTTACTATATGGTCTGCTTGGACCCTCATTCGCTCCATTTTGGAGCCTTTACAAACCCCTGATTTGGAGAGCGATAATGAACGTTCAGGAGAAACTAAAAAAGAGGACCCTGAACATGCCATCCAGGAGGGAAAAGAAATTATAAAGGAATATATCATCATCATAAAGGAATATATAAAGGAGGAATCTCCTCTTCCTCCTCCTCCTCCTCCAATAACAGAACAAAAAGTGCAAATGGCACTGCTGCCATCAGCTCCACTATCCTATGAGAAGGCACCATTTAGTGAAAAGGATGAAAAATCCATGCTATCAACCATTCAAAAAGGCCTCCTTGAAGCAAAGCAAACAGGAGACCTAGATGCTTTACATTTTAATTTCTCAGTTATTATTAGAGAACATGTCGCTCCAGGATATGATCCTAACAACCCTAATGGTGTCTGTGAGGCCAGGCATGAGCCATTGCCCTTCAAATTATTGAAGAAACTAAAACAAGCAGTGCAAACCTATGGAGTTAATTCTCCATTTACAACATGAATCATTCAAGGCATTGCAGAAGGCAATTGATTCCAATTGATTGGTCATTATCAGCAAAAACAGTTCTATCTTCAAGTGGGTTCTTGCAATTTAAAACATGGTGGCAAGATCATGCAGAAATAGCAGCTGCCCATAACAGAGGTAATAATGTTCCTATTTCCATGGAACAGCTCATGGGCATTGGGTCATGGGCCCGAGTGCAAGATCAGGTACAAATGAATGATCAAGCTGTTGAGCAGCTCTGGCGTTGTTGTTTGAGAGCCCGGGAGAGAATAGAATCCCACGGAGAGAATTGCTCTTCTTTTCTAAAGATGGTACAAGGTCCAAAAGAACCCTATACTGATTTTATTGTGAGCTTACAAGAGGCTATTAAAAAATAAATAATCTTGAGTCTGTTGATACCATTCTTCAGCTGTTGGCTTATGAGAATGTCAATGCTGATTTTAAGAAATTGATAGCATTCTTTAAAGACAAGGGAACATTGACAGATTGTATAAGCTATGCCAAGGAGTAGGAACAGAGACCTATAAAGCTGACTTGTTAGCTCAAGCAATGGCTGTTCTGACCACAGGAAAATTTAAAGGAAAATGTTTCAACTGTGGGCAAGCAGGGCATACTAAAGCTCAATGTAGGGAAAAAGGAAAATTCCCTCTGCAAAATGCAAGAAATAAACCACCTGGTCTCTGTCCCAAATGTAAAAAAGGAAACCATTGGGCAAGTCAATGTCACTCCAAATTTCGCAAGGATGGATCCCCCCTTCAGGGAAACTTATTTTGGGGCAAGCCCTCAGCCCCCAAAAACAAGGGGGCCAATTCTCCCTCAACATGCAGCTTTTTTTTTTTAAGATTTTATTTATTTATTTGACAGAGATCACAAGTAGGCAGAGAGGCAGGCAAAGAGAGAGGAAGGGAAGCAGGCTCGCCGCTGAGCAGAAAGCCCGATGAGGGGCTCAATCCCAGGACCCTGGGATCATGACCTGAGTCGAAGGCAGAGGCTTTAACCCACTGAGCCACCCAGGTGCCCCAACATGCAGCTTTTAAACAAATGTACCATTTTAAATTTATTACATGCTATGCCTGATAGTGCTGGGCTAGATATCCCCATTCCCAAAGATTATCTCTTAATGCCTGCCAAGCTTCCCACTAAAATTCCAACTAATATTTTTGGCGCTTACCGAAGAGAACCACTGGGTTACTTTTGGGGAGATCTGGCCTTACGTCAAAGGGAGTACTAGTTCATACCTGCATTATTGATTCAGATTATACTGGTGAAATTTCAGTGATGTTAACTACTGTGGCTCCATACCATTTTCAAAAAGGAGACTGCATTGCCCAGATGCTACTTTTACCCTATCTCCAGTGTCAGTCTGAAAACAAAGAAGCTCTAATGTGTTTGGAAGCACTGGAAAAACTGGGGCATATTTGACTGAGAAAATTTATCAAGGTAAACCAATTTGTCATCTTAAAATACAAGGAAAGGAATTTTCAGGTCTAATTGATACTGGAGCTGATGTCTCTATCATAAGGTCATTACATTGGCCTAAAAAATGGCCATATAATTTACCTTCTGTTACTGTTATGGGATTAGGACAGGCTAGCAATGTGCATCAGAGCTCTAATATTCTTTTCTGTGAAGGACCTGAGGGTCAAAGGGTTATCTGCAACCATATATTGTAGACTTATCCATTAACCTTTGGGGGTGAGATTTACTAAGTTGATGGGGAGCCTCTCTGGTTATACCTTCCCCTAAGGAAGATTCCCAGATTTTTCACCGAGGGCCACTGCTCCTGAACCCATTAAGTTAAACTGGAAGAATGACAAACCTGTTTGGGTGGAGCAGTGGCCCTTAACACAAGAAAAATTACTTACTTTGCAAGCCCTAGTAGAGGAACAGATAAGAAAAGGGCATATTGAAGAATCTCACAGTCATTGGAATTCATCTGTTATTGAGAAAAAATCAGGAAAATGGACACTTTTAACAGACCTGCATATGGCTAATTCTGTTATCCAACCCATGGGGTCTCTCCAACCTGGATTGCCTTCACCTAATCTAGTTCCATGCGAATGGCCAATAATTATCATAGATTTACAGCATTGCTTTTATACTATACCACTTGCTAAGGAAGACTGTCCCCGTTTTGGTTTCACTATTCCCAGTGTAAATTTAAAAGAACCAGCCAAATGATATCAATGGAGAGTTTTACTACAAGGAATGTTAAATAGCCCCACTATCTGTCAGGAGTATGTGGCAAAAGTTATACAGGCAGTCAGAGATCAGTTTCCACAAATTTATCTTATCCATTATTTGGATGATATATTATATGCAGCTCCTGATAACGTACAATTGCAGGACGCATTTAAAATGTTTCAATTACAATTTCCAAAATACGAACTAATTATAGCTCTGGAAAAAATGCAAGTCACCACACCTTTCTCATATTTGGGGTTCATTACGGACAGGACCTCAATTAAACCACAGAAAGTTCAAATCTGTAGAGATAAAATTACGACCTTGAATGATTTGCAAAAATTATTGGGAGACATTAATTGAGTAAGACCTAAAACTGAAATTCCCACTTATGCTTTGCAGCATCTATTTGCCTCTTTAAAGGGAAATCTTAATTTAAACAGCCCTAGGACCCTATCAAAAGAGGCCTTAAGGGGCGCCTGGGTGGCTCAGTGTGTTAAAGCCTCTGCCTTTGGCTTGGGTCATGATCTCAGGGTTCTGGAATGGAGCCCCACATCGGGCTCTCTGCTCAGCAGGGAGTCTGCTTCCTCCTCTCTCTCTCTGCCTGCCTCTCTGCCTGCTTGTGATCTCTGTCTGTCAAATAAATAAATAAAATCTTTAAAAAAAAGAGGTATTAAAAGAATTACAATTTGTTGAAAACCAGATTCAATCAATGCAAAAGGATAGAGTCCAACCTGAGATACCATTAGATCTTATTTTTCATACCCCACATACACCCACTGGATTAATTATTCAGGAAGAACTAATCATAGAATGGATTTTCTTCCAAATAATACTGTTAAAACCCTCACTACCTATATAGACCATATTGGCAGCATTATTCAATTAGGAAGAAAAAGAACTTGCCAAATACAGGGATATGATCCGAAGGTTATTGTACTGCCTAAGGACAATTAGACACAAATTGAAAAAGCATTTCCAAAGTAATTTAAATTGGCAAGTTGCCCTTAGTGGCTTTATGGGAAACACTCTTCTCATTATCCCTCTTTGCCTGTTGTTTCCTTTTTAAAACATACTTCTTTTGTCCTTCCTAAAATTACTTCTAAAAATCCAGTAACAGATGCGCCCACCTAATTTTCTGATGGCTCTGGTCAAAGGCAAAGCCTGTTATTATGATCCTACCTCAAAGGTCATATCTACTACCCATCTCTCAGCACAGAAATCAGAATCAATGGCGGTTATTACATTGTTTCAAGATGTTTCTTCTGCATTTAATCTGTTATCTCATTCTTTATATACAGCATATCAAAACTGCTGCTATTTCTACATATAATGTCTCCCTCCACTCATTATTTCATCATTTACAATCCCTCATTCATCAGCATTCTGCCCCTTTCTATGCTACTCATATCTGAAGTCACACTGGCCTTCCTTGGCCATTAACCAAAGATAATAAAATAGCTGATTCTCTTTTTTTCTCAGCTTTTCAGGAAGCTTCTGATTTTCACTCTCTTACACATGTAAACCAAAAAGGACTTTGACACAAATTCCCTATCACTAAGGAACAAGCAAATTCTATTGTCCACTCCTGCCCTTCTTGTGCTGCCATCAATCTGCCCACACAACCAGCAGGCATCAACCCACAAGGCATAACAGCCAATGAAATATGGCAGATGGATGTTACTCACATCCCTTCATTTGGGAAACAATCTTTTGTTCATGTTACTACATGTGCATGTAGCACATGGGCTACAGCTCAAACAGGAGAAACTGCTGCACATGTTATTTAGACATCTCCACTCTGCCTTTGCAGTCATGGGGATGCCCAAAGCTATAAAAACTGATAATGTACCTGCTTATGTTTCCAATAAGCTACAATCCTTCTTTAATTTATGGAATGTTAAACATTCCACAGGCATCCCATATAATCCTCAAGGACAAGGAATTGTAGAGCGTGCTAATCAAATATTAAAATTACAGCTTCGTAAACAAAAAGGGGGAATACAAGGTCCTCCTCAAGAAATATTAGCACAACTTTTATTTATTCTTAATTTTTGGAATCGTGATGATAAAAACACTGCAGCAATAGAAAGACATTTTAGTAAACAAACACAAGACAAAATATATCCTCCAATCTGGTGGAAAAATATTACTTCTAATCAATGGCTCCCTGGTAACTTAGTTACCTAGGGGAAAAGATATGCATCTATATTACCCAACAAGGCTGTCAAGCCCATCTGGGTGCCCTCTCATTCCATAAAGGTTCATCATGAGAAAGAGGAAAAGATTCGGATTCAAACCGGTCCCACGGATCATCAGCTTTGAGGGTCTCACATTAAAGAGTACCCGAATCACAATGCCTGGGACAGACTGAGCAAAGATTCCAACTTGGGGCCAGATAAAGAAGCTGACCAAGAAAGCAGAGGAAGTTCTGGAGAATGAGCAGCGACCTTCCCTAACAACACGGCAGTAACTATGATGGCTCTCATCACGGTAGCTGTAAGTCTTCCTGGATGTTATGCACAAATAGATAACTTTACTCATTGGGCTTATGAGTAATTATGAGTAATTAAATTATGAGGTTTGTAACCAATCCTCCCCTGTTCCATCCAGTAGAGTGGGGAGAAGATATAATACCAATTTATTTGAATGCCTCAAAATGGGTACCTGGAATTTTGGATCCTAGATTGCCTCTATTGTCCCAAGAGGAGGGCACAAACATTACTCTTACCTTAGGATATCAAAATAGACCAACATGTATCAGCAATCATTCCAGTTGTCTTATCCCTGATGATCAAAGATGGTTGGTGGACTTTCCTACTAATAATTATCTGACTAAAGTTCAGTTACATTTACTCTCCACTAAAGGATTCCTAGCCAATGAATATCAGGGTCCTAGCTATAGCACGGCAGCACCCCCTATTCCTGAATGCATACTGACACAAATGTGGTCTGATGAGGGAATTCGCCCTTTATGGGAGGATTGTCAAGCTTCTCACCTCAGTATCGTTATTAATGATTCCTACAGAATTGTATGGGAGTGGTCCCTTAAGGGGATGGCAGTCACCAGTTGCACTGGGAGACCCTGCTCCTCTCATCAAAATTTAAAATGGCAAGTTTTTGATGATCTCATTTTACCCACTGAGCCACCCAGGTGCCCGATGATCTCATTTTACCATAAACCTTAATCTCAGGAGATGCGCCTCTGGCCTGGCATGGGCAAGGACTTTCGGCGCCATCCCCTTTTGTTAATTATCATAAAAGACAAAAGAATTTATGGAAGGTCACCACCGCTTTAAGTCACATAAGAGTTTGGAACAGCTCTTACATTTATCAGTCTGATAACTACTCATTCTCCTTTTTCCTAATGAGAGAAGAATGGGTAAGAGTATGTGTTAGAGATCCAGTGTTTTTGTTATTGGAAAAATGACTTTTGATCATAACAATAGAGAAATAAACTGTCCCAGATGTAAAATGCTCATCTGCATGGATGAGAATGTTTATGCAGACAATTCTATCATTCTCATAGCTAGAAGAAGAATAGGCATCTGGTTACCAGTGAAACACCAACATGTTTGGGAAAGCTCTCCAGATATGTATGTACGTTTAACAGTTTTGAAGTACTAGGTCCATAGAACAAAAGATTTCTTGGGCTGCTTGTAACAGCCATTTTAGGAATTATAGCCATTACTGCTACAGCTACCACTGGAGGAATAGCCTTGCATCAAACTGTACAAGCCACACAATTTGTACAAAAGTGGCATGAGAATGCTAGCAAAGCTTGAAATCAACAAGCAATCATAGATCAAAAATTAGATGAAAGAATCTCTGATTTAGAAGGAACCATGATGTATATAGGAGATGATCTTCAAAATATAAAGCTTAGGCTTCACACTTTATGTGATTGGAATGTTTCTTCCGTGTTCCTCCCCATGCCTAAAATGAATCAGAAATATGGAGCAAAATTCACTGTCATATTACCAATCATTATGGTGATAATCTAACTTTAAATATTAAACGACTTTAAGATACTATTCAAGGAATTACACTCATCATTACAATCAGTCCCAGGAGTGAGTTTTGCATAGAGTATCAATGATATTCTGTCTAATCTAAACCCTTTTACTTGGATCAAACAAACTGGTCTTGGCATTATAGGTGGAATGATTACTCTTTCTATTGCTATAATCTTTTAATGCTGAGTCCTCAGATGCGTGCAAAAATCCCTCCAATGACTGATGGATCAAGAAGTTGCAAAACTGACTTTTCTATTTCTGCACAAACAAAAAGGGGGAAATGTAACTGCCCCTCAGAACAATGTATTACTTAAAATATAACCCATGAGAAATTATACTAGTTACCAAGCATGTTTAGATATAGCCTTAAGAAGGGGAGGTGAACCATGAGAGACTATGGACTCTGAAAAACAATCTGAGGGTTTTGAAGAGGTGGGGGGTGGGAGGTTGGGGGAACCAGGTGGTGGGTATTGGAGAGGGCACAGATTGCATGGAGCACTGGGTGTGGTGCAAAAACAATACTGTTACGCTGAAAAGAAATAAAAAATTTAAAAAAAAAAAGAATAACATATACTGGCAACAGGCCTCTGGGGGAGAGGACGATATATGTCCGGAAATGACAGATGTTGGCGAGGATGCAGAGTAAGGGAAACCCTCCTACACTGTTGGTGGGAATGCAAGCTGGTGTAGGCACTCTGGAAAACATTATGGGGATTCTGCAAAAAGTTGGAAATAGAGCTATCCTACAACCCAGCAATTGCGCTACTGGGTATTTACCCTAAAGATACAAATGTAGGGATCCGAAGGGTCACATGCACCCAAATGTTTATAGCAGCAATGTCCACAATAGTCAAACTATGGAAAGAGCCTAGATGTCCATCAACAGATGAACGGATAAAGAAGATGTGGTATAGATAGACAGATAGATAGATAGATACAATGGAATACTATGCAGCCATCAAAACCCCTGAAATCTTGCCATTTGCAAAGATGTGGATGGAACTAGAAGGTATTGTACTAAGTGAAATAAGTCAGTCAGAGAAAGACAATAATCATATGACTTCATTATGATATGATGAATTTGAGAGGCAGGGTAAGGGGTCATGGGGGGTAGGGAGGAAAAAATGAAACAAGATGGAATCAGGAGGGAGACAAACCATAAGACTCTTAATCTCACAAAACAAACCAAGGATTGCTGGGTAGTGGGGAGTAGAGATAGGGTGGCTGGGTTATGGACATTGGGGAGGGTATGTGCTATGGTGAGTGCTGTGAAATGTGTACACCTGATGATTCATAAATTTCCCTGGGGCAAATAATACATTTTATGTTAATTTTTTAAAAAGCAATTAAAGTCTTTGGAAATAAATAAACTTCTCTTATAATGTGCATACACAAATCTGCAGGGATGTAAGATGGAGCAAAATTGAGATTCTTCCTCATATCTAGTCACCAAAGCTTCATTGTATATACTTAATTTACCATTGATTCTTCTGTTTATGAAAAAGTAAGATAATATAATAATAAAATACAATTTGGGCTTCCTCCCCTCTGATTTTTATATACAGAACTGACTGTAGTATATTTCAGCCAATAACAGTAATTCATATTTATTGATCATTTATTATGTGCTAGGCACAGTTTTAATATCTTGTATCCTAATCAATCCTCACAAATATGTGAAATATTTACTGAAATCTTCAGTCCCACTTAAAGATAAAGAAAATAAGTCATTGAGAGTTTAGGTAAATTTCCCAAGACATCACAAATAGTAAGCGAAAGAACTGAGCTTTGAACCAGTACAGTCTGGGTACAGACTCTTTCCTGTTCAACTTCATTCTATTTTGTCTAAATTAGACTCTATAGGAGGGATCATGAATGCAAAAAGAAAGTAAATTGGGACTGTGGACTTTAGAAATGGGTATATTGGTTAACTGTCAACGATGTTTAATAATTGAAGTCATTATGGCCAGGATTGTCCTGGGTTATTCCCTCTCTTCTATTATTACAAGCAATAGTACTTCTTTTATTCTCAAATTTTCCTTGTTTGGGAAATTAATTACAAATTCATCATATAAATAATGCATTTGTGCAATTAGAACATAAACTAACATTTCACGGTTATCAATAAACAAGACTTGACATGTTGAAATTAAGGTTATCACAGATTCTCTTCTATTCTTCAGGGGAGAGTCAGTCATTGTACTTCAAATTAAATCAAAGTATGATAACTTAAATATGTAAAATATTTGGATAAAAATACAAGTGAGATTACTCAATGATATTGTTGATGGAACTGATATGTGCTCAATATGTTTCTTCATATATTTATACAAGAGGGAAAGTAATCATTGTCTTACTTCCCGTTTTTTATTTGGTGATGCTTTTCAGTTTATCCACTGTGGTTTTCAATCTTACTTCATATTGATGAACTATGAAATATACCTAAAGCTAAAAGAACAGATTGAGCTTCCAGCTTGAGAAAAATACATTGTATTCATTTAAAATATTTTTAAACTCACCATCATTATTCTCCAAAACTCCAAACTATAGGACCATTTATTGAAGGTGTGACATGGAAACCTTCAGATGCCTTTTGGTAAGGAGAGATTATGACATTATTTATGTGGATTATAGCTGCCATAAATCTATTATATCAACTGAACAACCTTATCAACCCCTCCCCTCCCCAAGAAAAAAGGAAGAAAAACCTTTCGGGAATATCTTACAGGGCATGAATTAAATAATAAAGTAGATATCTCATTCATAGAATATGGTGATTAGCATAAATTATACCTTTTTACAATTTTACTTATCAATATATACGAGTATTTATATATAGACCAAAAATATTTAATGTAAAGTACTTAAACCTGATTATATAAAACTAGTAGGCTACATAAAACAAGTAGCACACATAGAAGTAAAGAATAAAAAAGATTTTTATGAAACAATAACAAAGTTTTGACAACATTGCTCTAAAAACTAAAGCATGAATGTATGCAATTTGCATTGGATAATTGGTACCATCACTCAGGGCTGGCTGACAAGTTTTTGTATGTATGTATGTATGTATTTTGTAAATCTCATGTTGTTTTTCATTTTTCCAATCTCTGTTTTGTCTTGTGGGTGATGGTCTTTGTTATATAAGGTTATAAGTGATGTTAATGAGAGCACCTAACAGAAATACAAAAAGTATACACCTTGTCATTACTAGGGCACAAGATTAAAGTTCCCTCTTAGCAAAGCACAAAAGGGAAATCAGAAGCGATTTAGTATTTTCAAGCAGGAAATTAAATGCATTTTGCAATTTACTGTTTCCAAGTGAGAAAGCAAAGCATGAGTTTTTCAACAGGGGCAGGGTTCTCTTTTAACTTTCCAAAATTTATATACATTTCTAATAATATTCCAAGTAAAGAGTGCTAGCAACTCAAATTCAAAGCAATACTGAAGAGAAAATTTAAAGGTCAACATTCAGCAGTATTTTTGTTGAGATACTATAAATAGAAAATCTCCATTTATTAGACTCTTCTAGTTCATAGCTATGTTACCTCTAAACATTGTATTTCTTCCTAAAGATGATATTTCATTTATTAAAAATAGAGCATGATTTTCTTCCACCTCTTTGTTCTATTTTACAATGCTTTTAAAGTCAGACCAGATCAGAAGTAGAAAGAGTGTACAGATAAGTGGGAAACATGGATTGCATAAATAAGAATAAGCATGTTTTGAAGCTAATCAAGAACCTTAGTAATTGGTCATGAGCATTCCAAAGGAGGTGCAGGAATGAGCTAATATGTACCAGTAGGAATACAATGATACTTGCTTAAGGGTGTCAGGGCAGAGAGAACAAAACTTGCAGCCCGGTAAGCAAGAATTCATAGACTTGGGGGCACTTTCCCAATTTAGAGTTAACAAACAGTGAAGACCCAGAAAATAGGGCAAGTTCACTGCTAGAGTGGCCCTTAAAAGCCACACCAGACAAAGTGGGAATGCCTGAGTTTCCCTGGTACAGTTCTAGAAGGGGTCAAAATGGCTCAGAAAAGTGACTTTGTAGGAGGGAATATATTATGGGAGACCAGACCACTCAATGGAGGATTATATTCTGTAAGAATGCCCAGAGGGCACATCCATTTACCAAAGTCATCAGGAACACCACTGGTGAAAGGGCTACTGGTACAATTTGGTACTGTAGAGATTTTCTTCTGTAGGCCAGGATTGATGTAAGGAAGATGATCACAGAGATTGGCTTTATAGCAATAGAAAAGATGGAACACCAAAGCAATAGTGAAGAGGTGGGAGTTTATAACTTCCAGAAGCCAAGGGACCACAATTACTATACTGACCTGCATATCAGAAAGATAAACAAGGGTTTTCACCCACAGGAAGTTAAGGAGATGTGTAGTAAAACATAGTGTCTTGGAAAGCAAAAGAGTTGGGCAGAAAATGGATATGGATGCAGATAGCTTTTTCTTTTCTTTTTATATCATTTGTATTTGTGTATCTTCCTTTTATGTATATTTATTCTCACAATATAAACATTTCCAAGATTATATTTGACATATATGTGTATATATTATATATACAGACATATCAGTATTCTCCACCAAACTGAGAGAAGTCAAAGGTGTAAAACAAAATCACCAGCATCCATTTTTCTCTTTATAAATTCTAGCCTTCATTGTTCAGTGTTTCTCTCCACCATTTCTTGGCACTCAATAACCTTTTCTGCCTTTTTTCATTCACTCAGCTGATGTTCACTGAGAGTATATTATATGCTAGTTTTACTGGAGACACAAAAATGAACAAAACAAAATTTGTGCCCATTTGGCACTTCCATTCTCAGAAAGAGAGAGAGATCATAGAGAAACAATCATGTGAAGTACCAGGTAGTGATTGCTGCTCTGGAAAAACTCAAGTGAGGTCAGTGGGATGAGGCACCAGGAGCTGGTGGGGAGGTGTGGTTTTATCGTAGTCTCCTCTCCTCTCTGTTAAACCATGGTTTTAAAAGGAACAGTTTTTCAGAAAAAAAAAAAAATCTGAAGGTTTTGAAGGGGCGGGGGGTGGGAGGTTGGGGGAGCCTGGTGGTGGATATTATGGAGGGCACGTATTGCATGGAGCACTGGGTGTGATGCATAAACAATGAATTCTGTTATGCTGAAAAGAAATTAAATAAAAAAATAAAAAATAAAAATAAAAATATATATACCAAAAAAAAAGTCCACCAAAAAAAAAAAAAGGAACAGTTTTCATCTCAGTCTGTGGAGGTGGAAAAAGATTACTAAGGGGTAGTAGTATTTGTGATTTTCATTCATGGCAGAATGAAATATTAAATCATTTTGGGGTACAGGAAGCATTTGAAGAGATCAGAAAAAAGAATTCTTCTCTTTGGACCAGCACTAAGTCCTCTGCTTATATATTACCCCTTTCACCCTTGCATCAATATCTTGAAACTTTTTATATAAATGATAAAGATGATAAAAACAGAAATTATCTAAATTTCATTTTGATCCTTATATTGGAGCACCCACCATAAAATCAAAGTTTTCTCCAAACACATAGTTTTAACTATTTCTATGAGAGGATGTCCAAAAAAGCATACAGATAAGTCAACCAGACATCCAAGCTCTCATCTCCTGTTTTGAATTCTGTGAAGCATTTAAACATTGCCAGGGTAAAGGGGCTGCCATTGAGAGTCAAGGCTGATGTTACAGGCTGTTTTGCTCAGATGGTAGCAAGGTAGTATTCAATGCCACTTTTATGATAATAGTTAAGAATCTCACATACTGTTAAATTCGGTCATCACACTAATAGCCTAGTTTAGGCAAAGCCAATTCCACACTGATCTTCTAGTTCAGAGAAGAGAGATATTGTCTCCAAAATGATAGGTAGAATCAGTGGCCTTTCTTTCTTCCTCTCTTCAGCACCAGAGAGCATTTGGTCTGTTTTTCTCTTGCTCTTTGAAAAACAGTGATTCTACCCTGAACAGATACCTGAGTCTTCATTGACATTTGGTGCTGTTTTGAAGAAGACATTTGACAGCGATTTGAAAAATTACAGTGAGATTATTTAGAGGACCTCATGTCCCATGGCATTTTTTTGGTCATGTTGCCTTTTCCTGGTAGCTGTGTAGAAGCACTAATAGGACAGGATGCTCCATAACCTCTGTGCACTGAGATCAGTTAGCTTGCCTGGGCCTCACACTGTCATCTGTAAAATGAGCCACACAGAAAAGAAATGGCAAAACTATACTAATCATATGAATTATGGAACACTTTATTTGGCAGAATTTCATCTAGAGATACACATTTCCAATTGTAATTTATTTCATTTTTATTTGGAAAACAAGATTGTAATCTCAAAAAGATGTTAAACATGTACTGGAATTAGATGAGGGACTTTGTTAATATGTGAGACCAATGACATGTTGGAAAGCATTATCGTTAAGACACTGGGAATGCGAGAGTGCTGAGGAGTCAAAGTTGCTTGAAAGGCGTATTTCAAATTGGATCACATGCACGTTGCTGGATCCATTTGCAGCCAAATCTATGCTAGGTGACGGGAAAATGAAAGAATATAATGCTGGAGTCAAATCCTTCCCTTAAATACTAGGTGCTGGTAACTATGGCCAGATTGCTTATGCTCTAACTTAAAATCAGTAAAACTCTCATTTATTTACTTTGAGTGTCCAGGATAAGAAATATGGCTATGTTTAAATAGCTCTGGACTTAAGGAAATCTAATTAGAGGCAAGAACAAGATTGTTGGTAAACAAATAATAGAAAAGGAGAAGAACATCTTCCATGGTTTTTTTTTTGTTTTGTTTTGTTTGGCATTGCTTTATTTTTTTTTTTATTTTTTAATCTTTTAAATTTTATTTATTTCTTTAATATCTTAATTTTTTTTAAAAGATTGTATTTATTTATTTTACACAGAGAGAGAGATCACAAGTAGCCAGAGAGGAAGGCAGAGACAGGGGAAGCAGGTTCCCTGCTGAGCGGAGAACCCGATGCGGGACTCAATCCCAGGACCCTGAGATCATGACCTGAGCGAGAGGCGGAAGCTTAACCCACTGAGCCATCCAGGTGCCCCCAACACCTTAATTTAATTTAATTTTTTTTTCAGTGTTCCAAGACTCACTGTTTATGCACCATACCAGTGCTCCATGCAATATGTGCCCTCCTTAATAGCCCCCACCATTGGTCTTGTACTGAAAGAGCAGATTTTCAGCTAATAATAATCTCTGCTATCATCCTTGTAATGCATGATATGAGCTATATCTCTCTGGTTATGCCTGGATGCTTGGCTCCTAAAAATTTATTAATGTCATCAACAACAAAGGCAAGAACAAATGGGAGAAATAAAACTCCATCAATACAATCTGGGACTACAAACCAGAGCAGAGAAGAGCATTCCTCCTATTTGCAAAGCCTTCCCCTTCTTTGTCTGATTGGATCGGTCTCCTGCATATTAAACCCACTTGGAATTCCAGTGAATACTCTGCAAAGAGTTCAGCAGAAATCATTGATTACAGTGCCATTGTTGTGTGAGATACAATTTTTTTTCCTGCCCAAGGGTCTAGAAAATCTCAGCTATTCATGGATCCTTTACACTGATGTTGATTTCATAGTTTTCTCTGAGCAATTAAAATCTTGGGAAATATTTCTTCACAGGATAATGGAAGAGGGACATGATTAGTGGATTTCCCCATTTCTCTGAATTAAAATTCACCCTAAAGCATTTCAATAAGAAATTATAATACTAAATGTTCAAAAAGGAACCAAAAATACTAGCAATGAAACAAAGAGTTGCTAACATTTCTTTATCTCTTATGAAGCCTGAAATGACAGTAAGTAGCATAATAACACACGAGAACAATCTGGAAATATTCTGAGTAGTCCGACAATGTGCAGTACTCACTTCTTGCCTACACAAATGCATCATCATTCTAGTGATGCTTCCCTCTTCCTTCTGCATATTTTATTTTTCCTACTCTGCTGGTTTATTACCATCAGCAAATTCTTCCACTTCAAAGCCGTTTCTGACTTGACCTTTGCTTCAAGTCTCTGCCCATTCCCCTGTTGTACATCCCATTGAGAGTGTTTTCTATCCTTTCTGCCTATACTGCCTCCTCTATTTCTCATTAACCCTCTCTAATCAGATTTTCACCCCATGATAACACCATAACTTTTTTTTAAGGTTTTATTTATTTATTTGACAGAGATCACAAGTAGGCAGAGAGGCAGGTTGGGGTGGGGAGCAGGCTCCCCACTGAGCAGAAAGCCCGATATGGGGCTTGATCTCAGGACCCTGAAATCATGACCTGAGCCAAAGGCAGAGGCTTAACCGACTGAGCCACCTAGGCACCCCAACACCATAACTTTTTTTGTCAGAGTAACCAACCAGCCAGACTCCATATTAATCCAATATCAGGGGCTCCTGGGTGGCTCAGTCAGTTAAACATCTGCCTTCTACTCAGGTCATGATCCCAGGGTCCTGGGTGGAGCTCTGAGTTAGGCTCCCTGCTGAGAAGGGAGTCTGCTTGTTCATTTTTCTCTCCCTCTTCCCTGGCTTATGTGCTCTCTCTCTCTTTATCTCCAATCAGATCTCAGCCATAATCTTTATATGGAATTTAGGGAATATTCAGAAGCTGGTTCTGAGAGTCAAGAGACAATTGCTCTTTGCCTTTTTTTTTTTTTTTTTAATTTCTTTTCAGCACAACAGAATTCATTGTTTATGCACCATACCCAGTGCTCCACGCAATACGTGCTCTCCATAATACCCGCCACCTGGCTCCCCCAACCTCCCATCCCCCGCCCCTTCAAAACCCTCAGATTGTTTTTCAGAGTCCATAGTCTCTCATGGTTCATCTCCCCTTCAAATTTCCCTTAACTCTTTGGCCACTGTGCATGTTGTTCCCTGATCTTTAACCTTCATGAAAGCTAATGAACTTGGTGCTTTGTGAAGACTGTTGTGCTTTATGAGTTTGATTATCAGTCAGAACCCAAGACCATTGCCGCTATTTAATCACTGTAGATCTTACAGGGTGGCATCTTGAAGAGGAAGGATTGACTTTCAGACCTACAACTCAATATGGCAAGGGTACTTTGCAGTTAGGCAAGAAGGAGGGAAGAAAGAGCTCAGGTTTCAATGCCGGAACAGTTGCTGACCCACTCTCAGTACGAAGCAGCAAAACTTCTGTGGTAGAGGTTTGTTTGTTTGTATGTTTGCTTATTATTTATAAGTGAAAAGTTTTGACTCCTGTTGAGTTGGCAAAATAAATTTATGAGGTAAGGACAATTGAGAGGAGGAGACCAAGAAAGACTATAATTGAGTTAGTACTTAATTGATTTTTAGTGTAAGTAGAATTGCTGAAAACAGAAGAAAAGAGTTAATCATAGTAGGTAAAACAGACAATTATTCAGCTAATAATACAATTGTACAAGGAAGATTCTGTTAGGAATTTGAGAAATACTGTATTCATTTATGATTTTATTCAGCTATGGTAATTAGTCACTAGCCATACTCCCAGACATATGACACAGGAGAGAGGGGACCACAGAAGCCTGTGAATGTAGTTCAAAGGAGTGTGACACTTTGTATGAAAATATTAGCAAGTCCCTGATAAATCTTCATTCTCTCAGATTTGTTAGTTAAATGATAGGGAGACTTACAATTTCATGGTAGACATATTTGAACAGAATGGACTAGTCAGGCAGAGTCCTAGCAGAATTCAACACACAGAAAATTCTCCAGAATTTAGATGTAATTGAATTGACCAATTTGGAATGAATGAAGTCATGAATTGAGCAAGTTTATGCTGAAAATTTTACCACTTGATTGTCTTGCCTTCTTTAAATACTGAAATATCCCCCGAAGCCCTTAAAATGTTACATGTATAAGCAAAGTGAGATTGGTTTTATGATGACAAGCAAGCACCCAGCCAGAATGATGTGCCTCTGGTCCTAACAACCATATACCTTGTGATACAGGCAGTTATTTCTGCCTGGTCCACCTTATTTCAACCTCATGTTCAGAGGGTGATAAACCACATAGGAAACAACCTCTTGCTACCATATCTACCAGGTATTGCTTTAGTAATGAGAAGCCATTTCAAAGAACAAAGAAGACTAACAGAAACATAAAAATGATAATGAGAGAAATGGAAAAAAAAATTTGGCTTAGGTGAGTCAACTGTTCAGGTGGTGGATAAAGAACAGGATGAAAATCAGAATGAAATTGGCACTGTTGGGGCACCTGGGTGGCTCAGTGGGTTAAAGCCTCTGCCTTCTGCTCAGGTCAGGATCCCACGGTCCTGGGATCAAGCCCCACATTGGGCTCTCTGCTCAGCAGGGAGCCTGCTTCCTCCTCTCTCTCTGCCTGTCTCTCTGCCTACTTGTGATCTCTGTCTGTCAAATAAATAAATAAAATCTTAAAAAAAAAAAAAAAAGAAATTGGCACTGCTGTTCTTAAATACTGTTGATACAGAATCACCAGATCACAATGGTAATGAATCCCAGCTCAGGTGGCTGCCTCTCTTCAAAGGCACCATAAATCCTTCCCCATTTAACCTAAACTGGAGAAATAGAAGTCCCATGATGCTTAAGAAGAATGAAGTGGGGGCACCCTGGTGGCTCAATGGGTTAAGCATGTGGCATTTGATTTTGGCTCTGGTCATGATCTCAGAGTCTTGGGAGGGAGCCCCGAGTCAGGCTCCATACTCAGTTTGGGATTTTTCTCTAACCCTCTCCTCCTGCTACTCCCCCCACTCGTGTGCTCTCTCTCTCTCTTTCTAAAATAAATATATAAAATCTTAAAAAAGAGAAAACAAAAGAATGGGGAGAAGAAATGGAAACAGTGTGATACATTGGTGTAGGCTTTCAATTCCCAGCCTGTGATTGGATGTCAGGCAATGCTCTTCTTTGCTACCTTTAATGGTCATGCCAAAAAGAAACCTTTTTTTAAAAAACAGTTTTACTGAGATATAATTTATATACTATGTAATTTGGTCAAGCCTCTCTTTGCACTTATTAAGCAGTACTGAATGTCACGATTTATGTCTTAGTTCTATTTTGTATTATATAATCAAATGTCTTCCCCATTCACCTTTCATTTGGTTAATAAATATTTTTACATTCCTTTGATTTTAAAATTTTGAAAATATTTTACCTTAAATATATTGATTATATTCTGTATATGACAGGTTTTCTTTTTCATTCAATTTTAATAGTCTCTTCTTTGAAATAGAATATTTTAATATGCTTCTATTTTATATTTTTCTATGAAAATTTCTTTTATAGTTATTTTTCAATTTAACTAGAAATATCTCTCCCCAATTCCAAACTCTTCACTTATTTTCCCATCCTTTGAACATAACCAGTAAATTAGCATGTTTTATCTACCAACATAAAACCACACACAGGGGCACCCGGGAGGCTCAGTTGATTAAGCGGCTGTCTTCTGCTCAGGTCATGATCCCAGGGTCCTGGGATGGAGCCCTGCATTGGGCCCCATGCTCAGCAGGAGGGCTCCTTCTCCCTCTTCCACTCCCTTGGCTTGTAGTCCTTCTTTTGCTGTCTCTCTCTCTCTGTCCAACAAATAAAATCTTTAAAACAACAAACAAACAAAACAATAACACACACACACACACACACACACACACATACACGTGTGTGTGTGTGTGTATTTTTTTTCTTTTTATGGTTGTCCGAAATTTTAGTGCCATTGAAAATATGAAGTTATTATGTAGTAAATATGCACCATTGGCCAATAGTTCCTGTTTTCTTTGTTTTTTTTCCTTTTTCTTTTTTGTAATTTACTACTATCTTTAAGACAAAAAAGATTGTTTTATGTTTGAATCTGTTGCATTTCAGTATTCAGTTTTAATAAAAGAAATAAAACATCTTAGAAATTAACAAATAGCTTTTCTTTTCAGTGTGTATGTTGAGGACAACTTTTTCGTCAAATTTGTGTTAGAGAATTTATTAGTAGGCAATCCTGACTACATTGATGCTATTGCTACTGACTGTATTGTGTCTGTTTTGAGGTGTTTCCCCCCACCCCCAGATTTGGAGGCTCCTATTGAGATATTCTCAAGGACAGAATTTTTTACCTCAGCTGTGTCTAGTCTACTAACAAGCCCATCAAAGGTGTTCTTCATTTCTTTCCCAGTGTGTTCTGTCTCTAACATTTCTTTTGGGTTCTTAGGATTTCCATTTCTCTGCTCACATGGCCCATGTATTCCTGTGTGCTATCTGCTGCATCCATTATAACACTCAGAATATTAATTACAGTTGTTTTAAATTCCTGGCCTGATAATTCCAATATCCTTACCATGTCTGTTATGGATGCTTGCTCTGTCTCTTCAAATTGTGTTCTTTGCCCTTTTGGTATGCTTTGTTTTTTCCCAATAGCCAGACATGATGTACTGGGTAAATGGACCAGCTATAGATAGACTTTTGCAGGGCACCTGCGTGGCCCAGTTGGTTAAGCGGCTGCCTTCAGCTCAGGTCATGATGCCAGTGTCCTAGGATCAAGCCCCGGCATGGGGCTTCCTGCTCCGAGAAGCCTGCTTCTCCCTCACCCTCTGCTTGCTGCTCTGCCTGCTTGTATTCTCTCTCTGTGTCAAATAAATAAATAAAATCTTAAAAAAAATAAAAAATAGACCTTTGATGTCACGGTATGAGGAGAGGGTAAGTATTCTATACTCCTATGATTAAGCCTCATGATATTTGCGTGTCTTTTAGTTAATGGATGTCTCTGCTGAACTATGAACTTCATAAGCATTTCTCAGTTTTATTTTGTTTGCTTTTCCTTTCCTTTAGGTGGTACAGGATGGCTAGAATGTTCTATACTTGGCGATTTCCCTTCTTTCCCATGGAAAATTAGACTGGCTGGACTTGGTTATTTTTCTTTCAGCAGGTGAGCTGGATCTCCTAACACCCCAGCAGGTTAGACTCTGGTTAAATAGTTTCCCTTGAGGGTGGGCTTTGTTAAGGGGGAAGCAGTGCTCTGGTTCTTTTTCTTTTCAAAAAATTTTTTTTAACTTTCTATCATTGTTTTTATTACTGTGGAAAATTTCAAACATTCATTAAAGTAGAAGGAATAGTATAATAACTTCCAAAATACCAAGCATTTCATCCTGAATAATTATCTGCATTTACCAACTTCAAATTTTCCCCGGCCCCTGCCCAAAGCACAAGTGGGGGAAGTTTTCTCCATTACTTATTGAGGAAACCTGGTCAAGCTCCTGGAGATATATCTGGTGGGGGCCATCTTATGACTCTTCTCCCCAGGAGTTTTTAACTCTCAGAGTTGTTTGTGTTGAGCGTGTAGGAACTGAGCGACCACACTTCAGGTTTTCTTACTAGTTCTTCAGTGGTGATTTCTGCTAGAGTCTCTACCGCGGTGAGACTCCTGGGTCTTCTGTGTTTGTCTCTCTAGTGCTGGGGGCAGGTGATTTGTTTGCCCTGTGCCCTGTCTTCTCTTAGCCATGAAGTTACTGATTTTTCAGTCTGGTTAGTGTTTTCATTTGTTATAACTTAGCAAGAAATTCCAAGTTCTTTACATGTGGAACTGGGACTGGAAATTAGGGGTTTTTTAAATTGATAGATTATATTTTAGACTAGTTTTGGGTTATAGAAAAATGAAGCAGAATCTGCGAATTGGGTATATATCCTCTTCTCCACATATAGTGTCCTTTAGTTTCCCATGTTGGTAATTTGCTGCTTTAGGGTGATACCTTTGTTAAAATTGAATCATTACTGATATGCTACATAGTTTATGTTAGAGTTCACCCTTTGTGTTGTATATTCTGGAAGTTTTGATAAATGCATAGTGTCATCTATATATTTCATTACAGTGTGCTACAGAGTATTTTCACTGCCCTGTAATTTCCTGTGCTTTATCTACTTATCTTTCGCTCTTACCCCTAATCCACAGCAACCACTTATCTTTTTACTATCTCCATATATTTGTCTTTTCAGAATGTCATTTAGTTGGAAGGATACTGTATGTAGTCTCTGTGGACAGGCTTCTCCGTAATAAATATTGAGGGTTTCTCCCTGTTTTTTCAAAATTTGATAGTTTCTTTTTATTGCTGAATAATTTTCTGTTGTTAGGATGTACCAATTTATCTGTTCACCTATTGTATGACATTTTGGTTGTTTCCCATATTTTACAATTACAAAGGAAATGATGGAAACTTTGTGTGCCGCTTTTTGTGTGAACGTACATTTTCAACTCATGTGAGTAAATATTTAGAAGAGTAACTGATGGATCATGTGATAATCTGGGACGAACTTCATCAAAAGACTTCCAAACTATATTCCACATGTAAGCGGTTAGACCATTCTTTCTCATGCAAGCAATGACTGAGAGTTTCTGCTGCTCCGCATTCTTATCAGTATTTTGGTGTTGTCAGTGTTTTGGGTTTTAATCATTCTAGATGCGCAGTGGTATCTTGTTTTAATTTGCAATTTCCTAATGCCCTAAGACACTGAGCAGCTTCTTACGTGCTTTCACTTGCCCTTTATTTTTTCTTCTTAACTTGCGTCCCTTTTATGTACTTTTTTTTCTTACTATGTTAGCAAGGACTTCCAATACAATGCTTAGTAAGGGTAGTGAAAGGAGATAGCCTTGCCTTGTTGATGATCTTAGGGGGAAAGTATCTGATTTCTCACCACTAAATAGGACATTAGTTTTAATTTAAATCCACTTGATTTCTTTCCCCTCTATGTCTAATTGGAAGTTTTTTGTTTTTTTAATCATTAATGGTATTGCATTTTTCAAATAATTCTTCTGTATCAATACAATTTTTCAAGTCTAATATGTTGTGATGGATTATAATAATTCAAAATGTTGCTACAGTCTTATATACGTGGAAACCATTCCACTTGTTCATGGTGTATGGTTGTTTTCATACAGGGTTGAATTTTATTTACTAATGGCTTGTTGTAGGTTTTTTACCTGTTTTCGTGAAACATCTTTTTTTGTATTTTTTTTCCATGTTGCCATCCAGTTTTATTATTGGAGTAATACCTCACAGAATGACTTAGGAAGGGTTTGCTAGCTATTTTTTGGGTAGATTGTACAGAACTGGTATCATTATTATTGAAATGTTTGTCAATTCACTAGTGAAACCATCTGCAACAGGTAATTTCATTTAGGAAGGTTGTTAATCACTGAATTGGTTGTTTTAATAGAGATCTATTCAGATTATACATCTTCTTGTGGGAGTTTCTTTAGATGGTGACTTTGAGGGAATGTTCTATTTCATCAAGTTATCAAATTGGTGGGCATGGAGTTGTTAATAATATTCATTTACTAATGTTGCAATGTTCATGGGATCAGTAGTGATGGGCACTTTCCAACTTCTGATATTTGTAATTTGTATCTTCTCTTGTAATTTTTTTCCCTTTGGTAACCTGACTAGAGGCTTATAAATTTTACTGTTAAAGAAAACTGAAAAAGTAGTGGTCCACAGTTTGTTTTGGCAAAGTTAAAAGTGTTAGCCTGGCTAAAGCAGGAGGTAGAAAGTACACCCAGTGAAGTTGCTTTGGAAGAACAAGTTTGAGACAGAATGTTAATACTGCAAGTGATGTGTTACTAATTTCATCTTATTAATGACTATAAGAAGTTGAATTAAAAAAGGAATCTAACTGTTGGCAATCAAGGACTCACTGAAAGAAATAAAACACAGATTTTCTAGAACAATCAGCATGGAAATTTGGGACTGATTTATAAAATCATAACAGATTAGTTTGAGAAGGGCAATGAATAGCATTTTGCTACTTACAGTGCTGTCTTGGACAAAGAGAACATAAAAGGAAGCATGTTTATAAAATTCATTCCTAATATACGTGCATTAATTTAGTTCTTAGGGAATATTTTCATATCGACATCCCATTTCATATTTCCTATAAATCGATCAAATTAACAGAGCCTAGAAAAATTGAACTATCTGAGCTACAACCATCCAGCCAACTTCACATAATATGAGTTAAAAATAGATATGATTTTTGTAATTCATGGGGAATTTGGTTGATTTCTGCAGCAGAAAAGAAGTTGTGTAGTATAGGATTAGGGACAAAGAACCATTAAAACTATTATTTCTCTACAGAAATTCTAACCTTCCCAATATTTTATGTATACTGTGCATTTTTGTTCATTAAAAAATGCTATCACACTGGGCACATCTGATCTTCATAATGTTGTGAGTTAGACCAAATCAAATTTCTAGACTCCTAGGAAAGTTGAGGGAAGACCTAGGTCTTTTGATAATACAGCTAGTACTTTTAATTACACTAACTTTTTTTTTTGGAAATGTGTTATGCATTAACTATGTGATTTTACCTGGTTTATACTTATATTAGTCACTTAAATAGCAATACAAGAAATGAAAATGTTCTTTAAAGAAGTACTGTTATTATTAACTTCTTCATTGGCTTGGGAAGACCATAAATCATTCAGAAACCAGACTATGGTCATAAAAAGCACATAGATCACCTTGATTTTTAGAAAATATCACTGCACCTGGCTTCCTGATCTGTGTTGTAAATGACCTTTAAGATACAAAGGAAATACTAGCGTTTCCTTCTGCTCTGCACCACACATTCTGACACTGGATTTTCATTTGTTTTCACCACCAAGATTTACATATCCTCTGATGTCCTTATATAGGTTAAAATCTTTTATAGGACAAAAACTTATTTTTTCTTTTAACATACTCACCATGACTTTAAGAACCAATTGTAGATGTGTAAAATTTTTAATTCATTAAATGACCAAATAAATATAACTTTCACTTTTCTTACCAAAATTTGTTTAATTTTCTTTAAATGGTACTAGTATATGCAGAACCTAAACTTGTATTTATTTCTATGCATGAGAATTTTGCTTCTGACTAAGGAGGACTAAATGAATAGCCCTTCTTGTGTTCTATATTGACTTTTTTGGAGATTACCTATTACTATAATATGTATGTATCCATCAGACAAAAACAAAAACACAGTTCTGACCTCAGAGTGTTTATATTATAAAATGATTTTAGTAAAAAGTGGGTACATGGATAGTTGGTACTATTAATAAAAACTTTTAAAGGAAATTGATAAAATTCATTGATTCTCCAGAAAGGAAATACTTTCACTCTGCTTTATATTCATGAAATTTAATTTCATGGTTATCCATCCAAAAAGCTCAAACCCATCAGTGGAAAAAATGTCTTCAGCCTAATTAGTGTCAAATTTTGTAAATGTACAGTCTGTGCTTTGAATACAGATATTTCTGTTTAAGAATAACAAAAGGAAGACTTGGTAGAATTTAAGAGGCAACGAATTACCTTTTAGTTCAAAAAATTATGGATCCATACTTGAAACTTTTATGTAAGTCTTCATTGCTGCACCATTGCTACTTAAATCCATTTACAAGTTACTATACTATTGCTCCATTCTGAGAGGAGGTAATTCCCTATAATTCAAAATGTAATAGTTCACCTGACGATTGTTGAGTAACCCCTGAGGGTTTACTCCATGCAATCTCAAAATGATCATGCTTTCAAGAGCAGATGGACACATCTATATAGATACTTAAGTCAAGTTTTTCCAGATTTTTTTCTTCAGAATGCATAATGGATTTATGTGTATATAAATAGTTGTCCCGTGAAAGGTTAATATTATGTTTTAACTACTAAAATATTCCATTGTGCTGAACAAATTGTTTTTGTTTGTTTTGTTTGTTTGTTTTCTGTAATTGGCTACCAAAATGTTTTTCAGAGGTTTTTTTTTAAATGCTATCATGTCTAAATTCACCTTGTGTGTTGGCTTTTCTAATTAGTCCATGTTTTTACCTTTGATCTACGAGTCTTGTTCTACTCTCTCTAGGATTTAGGGATGTCTACTTTATCCTTAAAATCCAATTTAATTAAATTGAAAACTCCTATATTGAGGTAAGAACTGTGTTGAGCTCTGAGGCCGAGTAGGATAACAGTCCCCTATGAGTTTCCCTTGGGAGTGGACAAAAGAGTATGAAAGGAGGCATGGAAATAAATAATTATGATAAGTTAGAGAGAGATGTAACAGAGTTAGGAAAATACTTGCTTTATGTGACTAAAAGATGACAGTGCTGCTACTCTCCATAAGAAAGGTTTCATGTTTATGTGCTACCATTAACCTTCTGATTGTCATATATAAAGCCATAATCTATAAATCTATATAATATCCCCAAACTTAATTTCATTATGAGTTAAATTGATTCCTTATTTTCTCCAAGTATTACAGTTTGAAATATATCATTCAATTTCTTTTTTTTTTTTTTTAAAGATTTTATTTATTTATTTGGCAGGCAGAGAGGCAGGCAGAGAGAGAAAGAGAGAGAGAGGAGGAAGCAGGCTCCCTGCTGAGGTGAGAGCCCGATGTGGGGCTTGATCCCAGGACCCTGGGATCATGACCTGAGCCGAAGGCAGAGGCTTTAACCCACTGAGCCACCCAGGCGCCCCTATCATTCAATTTCTTAAGCGACTCCTAAGAGTACCACATACTTTAATAAATGGGTCAAGAGCTATTTTTATGGTTCTCTTTGAAGCCAAGACTGTGAAATCACCTCTCTTCAGTGACTCTGAAAGTTCTGAGAAAGCATTACAGATGAATTAGAAACCCCACTTATGTACCATAGTTTCCTGATAGTAGAGAGATCACACTGAAAATGGAGATCAGCTGCTAATTTAATTTTGGAAAACCTCAGATAATTTTGATATTAGGAAGAGTTGGAGATGTGTGTGTGTGTGTGTGTGTGTGTGTGTGGTGTGTATTCACCTATATATATGGAAAACATGAGAATGAGAGCCTTAGATGATTATTCCTTATGTGGTTTATTGTGGTGGTGGTTGTTTGGTCTTTGTAATACCTTATTTTCAAAATACCATTCTGGTTCTTATTTTCTTAGCTATTAAAATATTATTTTGAGGTACAGTTTGACTTTAGGAGTATTTTTTTTTAAAGATTTTATTTATTTATTTGACAGAGAGAGATCACAAGTAGACGGAGAGGCAGGCAGAGAGAGAGAGAGAGAGAGAGAGAGAGAGGCAGGCTCCCTGCTGAGCAGAGAGCCCGATGCGGGACTCGATCCCAGGACCCTGAGATCATGACCTGAGCCGAAGGCAGCGGCTTAACCCACTGAGCCACCCAGGCGCCCCTGACTTTAGGAGTATTGACTTACTGAACTAGATATGTGGTCTTGGATACACTGTTTAATTTCCCTGGTAAGACTGAAACGTGTTATCTTATTCCTGATCATGTGTAAGGTGGTCTGTATTTCAGCATTAATTATGGCAACCACTATAGCTTTTGGTTTCAATTTTGCTTTTGAGATTTAATTTATGAGGTTGAGAAAATTGACTAGTATTCTTAATTTACTGAGCAATTTTATCATGAATGTATGTTGCATTTTCTCAGGTGCATTCACCACATCTTTTGCAGTTAGTATATAATATTTCTCCTTTAATTTTAATGGAATAAATTATGTAGAAGGTTTTTTTATGTTGACAAGTTTGACTTACTCTGGGATTATTTTGTTCTACTAGCTTCTTTAAGATTTTTTTTTAAAGTCCTCTCAATACCCAATATGGGGTTTGAACTCATATGGAGAGCCCCAGACTCTACCCACTGAGGTAGCTCAACATCCCTCCATTGATGTGGAAGTTTATATCCTAGATTGGACTCCTTTTTCCTTTTTCTTTATTGCATTTAATGCTATAAATCTAAGCACCAATTAGTTTATGAGACAACTTTTAATAAGTTGTGCTTTCATCAACTATTTTTGAGGTTTTTATTTTTAGACCCATGATCTGTTAGAAATAAATTGTATAATCTTCAGGCACGTGAAGATTTTCTAGATTTATACTACTTAGTGACTTAGAATTGGATACTACTGTAGTACAGAACAAATTCTGTACAAATTCTCTTCTAACAAAATGTGACCTGTTTTGTGGCTCAGCATATGGCTTTTATCACTGAGTATTTCCAGTACATTTGAGAGAAATGTATTTTACCAATATTTGGTGTGATGTTATATAATATCAGTTGCATCAAAATGGTACAGCTCTTCCAATCTGCTATATATTTACTGACTTTCTTTGCCTAATTAAAGACTGGAGGAAGGCTATTAATGAAGCCACCTACTAATTTATGAAGTAAATTAAACTAGTTTTTTAGTTTTGTTTTTTTGAGATTGTTATATTTACCATATATTTATTCTCCCAGGCATTGCTATCTGTTCAGAATTAGTTTTCTATATGGCATCTTTTCTCTTCAGTCTAAAGAAATTCTTTTTATTTAAAAATTTTATTTATTTATTTATTTGACAGGCAGAGATCACAGGTAGACAGAGAGGCAGGCAGAGAGAGGGGGAAGCAGGCTCCCTGCCAAGCAGAGAGCCCAATGCGGGGCTCCATCCCAGGACCCTGAGATCATGACCTGAGCCGAAGGCAGAGGCTTTAATCGACTGAGCCACCCAGGTGCCACTAAAGAAATTCTTTTTTTTTTTTTAAAGATTTTTATTTATTTATTTGACAGAGAGAGATCACAAGTAGACGGAGAGGCAGGCAGAGAGAGAGAGAGGGAAGCAGGCTCCCCGCCGAGCAGAGAGCCTGATGCGGGACTCGATCCCAGGACCCTGAGATCATGACCTGAGCGGAAGGCAGCGTCTTAACCCACTGAGCCACCCAGGCGCCCCTAAAGAAATTCTTTTAACAAACTTTATTTAGCAGGTCTGCTGGAGATAAATTCTTCCACATCTTGTCTGAAATGTATGTATTCATTGATCTTTATCTGCTATTTACAGTTCTCTTGAAAGCCCCCCCCCAAAAATCTTAATGCCCAATGTGATTTTTTTTTATTGTCACATTTCCATTCAGTGCTTTTGAAAATTTCCGTCTCTTTATTGAAAAGCATTATTTATTCCCTCATGATGCTTACTTCTTTAAATTATTTAACATGTTAATCGTAATTACCTTAATCCATTTCTGATAATTCCAACATCTGAACATTTCTGGGTCTGATAGCATTATTATGATAGTAATATGTTTTCACATATCTTAATATTTCATTAAACATGAGGGACTTTGTATTAAAAAAAAACTGATAAAAATTGTTTCCCATAAAAATGAGACTGTTTCATCTGCCAATTTACTCATCTGGAATTGGAGGATAGAGTGCCTGATGCATTGTGTAAGGTTCAGCCCCATGTTAACGTTCTCCTTTTCCTCTACGTACATCCTTACTCTACCAGACCCCTTGCTGTCCCTTGACAACAAGTGACCCTTACTTCTCCTGGGCCAGGAGTTTAAATTTCAGCTGTTTTCCTCTTAACAGCATTTAGGGAGGTTTCTTTCTCCTCTCACTTTTCTGTTAAAGGTTAAATCCACCATGCATCTCATCAAACAGGGGACTTGTTACTTTTCTGTATTCACGTGGTTCGTATTCCCATGTCTATTTTCTAATGGTGTAAAATAACTATTACTTTGAGTATTATTTGTCTTGAAATAATTACTGGGTCTCAAGTGGGATTCTCTAGTGATTCTTTACTAGTCTGGTACTATTTTAAAATGGCACTTGGAAATCCAGTCTTAAATTAGTTGTACTTGAAGCTACTGTGAAAATCAGTATATCAGTACTTGTGCTAAAATACCTACTGTGGGTATTTTAGTCACCCCTAACTGCATCCCCAAAATTTATAGTTTCTTTGAGCAAACTGTTGTGAATGGAAGAAGAAAAAGGAAAAGACTGTGTAACATGTATACTGAGAAATACAGGTTTATGTTTTCTAAGGAATGAGGCAATAAGGCTTCCCAACTGAGTCTAATAGACACTGAAAAAAACTACAGAGTAGATAAGTTTGGGACCACTCCATATAAACATTCGTTCCTGCTATTAGAGTAAAAATGAGAATGAGTCATCTTATAGGAGGTCACTGAGTGGACAATTCTTATATCTTGCCAAATACATATTAATTGAATTATTCTGATTATATACTATGCAAATCAAAAAAAGGGACAATCACCAAAAAACAACAACAAACATAGAAAGGACATTGAGGTATATCTGCTTGACCAGTAAAAAGACCTGTCAATCTGAAAAGAGGGTGCCAGGCCATACTTTAGAAAAGATAGTTGATTAATAATCAGAAGACAACTTATTTTGATGAAGTCCCATTGTTTTATTTTTACTTTTGTTTCCCTTGCCTCAGGAGACATATCTAGAAAAAAGTTGCTATAGCCAATGTCAGATTTTATTTCCTGAGTTCTATACTTTTATGTCTCACACTGAGGTCTTCAACACATTTTGAATTAATTTTTGTGTATGGTATAAGACAATGGTCCACTTTCATTCTTTTGCATATCGTGATCAAGCACTGTCAAAATAAAACCTTCTGCACAGTGAAGGAAACAACAAACTGAAGGCAAATTACAGAATAGGATAAGATATTTGCAATTGACATATTTGATAATAGGTCAGTATCCAAAATATATAAAGAATTTGAGAAACTCCAAACCCCCCAAATGAATAATCTAATAAAAAATGGGCAGGAGACATGAATAGCCCTTCTTCCAAATAAGACGTACAAATGGCCAAAGGTGCATGAAAAGATACTTGACATCACTGATGATTAGGGGATACAAAACTACGATCAGCTATCAACTCAAACCTGTCAAAATGACTAACATCAAGAACAGATGAAATAACAGGTGTTGGCAAGGATGTGGACAAAGGGAAACCCTCTTGCATTGTTGGTGGGAGAGTAAAATGGTGAAGCCACTCTGGGAAACAGTATGGAGTTTGGTCAAAAAGTTAAAAATAGGGGCGCCTGGGTGGCTCAGTGGGTTAAGCCGCTGCCTTCGGCTCGGGTCATGATCTCAGGGTCCTGGGATCGAGCCCCGCATCGGGCTCTCTGCTCAGCGGGGAGCCTGCTTCCTCCTCTCTCTCTCTGCCTGCCTCTCTGCCTGCTTGTGATCTCTCTCTGTCAAATAAATAAATAAAATCTTTAAAAAAAAAAAAGTTAAAAATAGATCCTGGATATCAACCTTTTTTCTGTGCTGTCATTTGCAAATATCTTCTCCCATTCCGTGGCTTGCCTCTTTGTTTTGTTGACTGTTTCCTTTGCTGTGCAGAAGCTTTTGATCTTGATGAAGTCCCAAAAGTTCATTTTCACTTTTGTTTCCTTTGATATCCAGGATCTATAAAGAACTTCTCAAACTCAACACACACAAAACAGATAATCGTATCAAAAAATGGGCAGAAGATGGGGCGCCTGGGTGGCGAATGTAAGATAAGATAAGAATGTAAGATAAAAAGGAAGTGAGTGAATAAAGCAAAATTTAAATTATTTAGTAATAAAATGATATATTAATGTATTTATTGTAAATGAGGCAGAAATTGAGTTTTAAAAAATCAAAAAGACACTAACTGTTGAAAATAGGAAGAAAAACATGGCTGTCAAGGTGGTAATATTTCCAGAATAAGAGCTTTTTCAATGACAGATGATAGAACAATTGGAACAGACAAATGTAAATCATAATTTTGAGATGAATGTAATGTTTTAAGATAGTTTTTGATTTTTTTGTAATAATAGTCTTAAAGTATTTTAGAACATTTTTAACAACCACAGAAAGAATAAAGTAAGAATTATTCTTATCATGCAGAAACAATCATGGTTTTCAAGTACAAAATTCTACAAAATTATCACCATAACAAATTTATATTTTCAAATAGAAAATAATCTTATCAACATAATAAAGACTATTGTGTTCACGATTTCAAACCTAAAACAATAGCTTTGATATAGTAGTTCTTACTAAACATTTATAAATGAATAAAGTTTTTGTTTAAAGGACTATGATTTATAAAAGCAAAAAAGGAAAACCCATCTGTAATCACACTGCAGCTATACTCTGTGTTAATTTTTGATCTATAGCTTCTCAGACTTTTGTTTATCATGTGTGTATATATATTTAGAATGATACTATATCTACACTAAAATGCATTTTTAATGTGATTTAAATATATTCTTCAATCCTTCTTAGCACAATATTTCAGAGATTCTCAAAGCCCACGCTGGGTTGAAAGAATGTTTAGCTCCAAACCATGGTGGAGTCCAAATATTGGAGGAGCTAAACAAAAACCATCATAATCATAATTGAATGGGCTTCCCCATCTTGCGCATGCTTGAAAATGAAATCTGTTGTTTCACTAATACCAAATCTTTCCCCCCTCCAAGGGAAAACATGAATATAAGTGTCCTCCAGCAACTCTGAGTTACATATAAAAATGTTAATTTTCTTTCTTTCTTTTGTTTACTTTCTTTTATTTGCTTTCTTTCAAAGTTTATTTCTTTGAAAAATGGTTTGCTTGCTATTTAACCCATCTGGTGTCATAAGAAAACTCACTTTTGGGGCTCCTGGGTGGCTCAGTGTGTTAAGCCTCTGCCTTAATTGTGATCTCTCTCTGTCAAATAAATAACTAAAAAATCTTAAATAAGAAAAAAAAGAAAAGTCACTTTTTTAGATAACAATATTTACCTTGCCTATTTTAGAAACGTGTAGAAGAATATGGTAAAATTACCTATTTGAAAATACATTAGAATGTATTTCATTTTAGAATAATGATTATCAGTTCAAAGAAAGAATCCTTCTAAGATTCTTCATAAAATATGGCATACATAGCTTTATCGGACACAGACCTGTTTTACTGCTCTCCTAGTGAAATGATCTGTGTAGCATTCATAAAATGTTATACTAAATATTCTTTATGCTAAAAAATGATTAAGCTCCCAATCCATATAATATGTAAAACATCTGATGATCACATAGTGCCTGAGTTAATCTGATATGAATCATAGTGTTATGATTCAACACAGTGTGTATCTCTGACAGGTGCACTACAAATGGCATTGCAATCTGAGGCCAGTAGACATATTAAATCCTTGATTTACCGATCTACATTTATAGTTAGAGGATTCATATCTTAACTCTGCTTAAATAAAAATAGCCATACTAGTAGTAGTAAGAAATGTTTCTTATTTAAGTGTAAATCAAAGCAGGAGGTAAAATGAAGTGGTAATCATTTCAGCTCTTTTCTCACCATATTGTCTCTCAAGGTGATGGAAACATGTGTTGCAGGAAGTACTGGAATGGTTTTTTATGTAATTTATCTCCATGTGGATTTGTTTAATCCTAGGTGGCCAAACTGATGAATGCATGCACTAGAATACAGTCAATACCAACATGTAGTCTCGACAGTAAGAGAGTGAATGAAAAGACCGAGTTGGAAAAGTATCAAGTTCTGTTAATAAAGATTTTGAGCAGGCACAGAACAATAGATATTTTAATTTTTATTCATTTATTTTTTATTTCTTTTCAGTGTTCCAGAATTCATTGTTTATGCACCACACCCAATACCCCATGCAATATGTGCCCTCCATAATACCCACCACCAGGCTCACCCAACCTCTCACCCCCCTCCCCTCCCAAACCTTCAGTTTGTTTCTCAGAGTCCACAGTCTCTCGTGGTTCATCTCCCCCTCCAATTTCCCCCAACTCACTTCTCCTCTCCATCTCCCCATGTCCTCCATGTTATTCCTTATGTTCCACAAGTAAGTGAAACCATATGACAATTGACTCTTTCTGCTTGACTTATTTCACTCAGCATAATCTCTTCTAGTCCCATCCGTGCTGATACAAAAGTTGGGTATTCATCCTTTGATCTGGGAACACTGGGACTAAATTAGTTTAGAAAAATAATTATAATCTAAATAAAGCTAAGATTCTTGTTTCCTGAGAGCAAAGAAATAATAAAGCAAATTAATTTTAATACATTATTTCTAAAGTCTACATGGCCAGAGATATGACCTAATAAATCTGTGTTTAAATTTTAAATTGGTTTTCAAAAGTCTTTTTTAACAGATCTTAAACATGACACAGACACAGAAAAATGTCTCTATTTTTAACATCAGAGGAAACTATTTGTATGTGTGTATCTTCTAGACCTCACACCCATATCTGGACTAAAGAAAATGTTGAATAATGACTTATTAAAAGAGAAAAAAATACTTAAAACTCTAAAAAAAATTCACCCCTATATAGCCTTCCCTTTTCTAAACTATGTATTTTAAGTATTAAACTCAGTCATTATTCATATTAATTTTGCTTTTTGGGACCCAAGAAATAAAAACTGTAGGAAAAAAAATATAAAGTCAAGACTTCAGGAGAATAAAAATATAGTAATTCAGATTTTTCTTCCAGAAAGGTGTACTTGTGTTCTTTCTCTAAGCACACCATTTGTTGAAGGCCCTACTGCATAATTTACAGGACCCCGTAGAAAATGAAAATGTAGGGCCTTGTGTTAAATGACTTAACATTTGCAGGACAATCACAGCAGAGCATGAAACCAAGTGTGAGGTTCTCCTCAGCTTTGGGCTCTATGTGACTGTCTAAGTTGCACACCCATGAAACCTACTACTTAGGTATTTTCCATGTAATTTCTTCTGGTTGTAAAATTCTGATTGTAAAATGGCTTGTCAATTATTGGCCTTCTTCCATTTTAAAACCACACTAGCCCTTATTAGAAAGTAGATGAATATTGATTAAAAACACTAAACATGTTCATAGTTTTTTTTTTAATTTTTAATTTTATTTTTTATAAACATATAATATATTTTTATCCCCAGGGGTACAGGTCTGTGAATGGCCAGGTTTACACACTTCACAGCACTCACCATAGCACATACCCTCCCCCTTGTCCATAATCCCCCCCCAACCCCCCTCCCCCCATTAACCCTCAGTTTGTTTTGTGAGATTAAGAGTCACTTATGGTTTGTCTCCCTCCCAATCCCATCTTGTTTCATTTACTCTTCTCCTACCCCCTGTTCATAGTTTTTTATGTGAAAGAAGAATAATGTTATAATGTATTTGGTGAGTTTATTGGTTGGCAGATATATTCCAGAAAATTATCCTTAGTTATAAATACTGGCTGAATTAAAGCCAATGATGAACTTCCTAGTTGAATTGATATCATTTGCTCTGTAATTGATTTATTTAGATAAAATCATTTAGCCCTTGTCTATTACACTTAAGACAGTATTTTATCTAATATCACTGCAATGTGGACTAAGTTTTGTTAAGTACCTACTGACAAATTGAGACCAATTAAATGTAATAAAGAAACGAGCACTACAATGTTTATATGCAAACTGTTAAATTTGCATACAGGCAGAACATGTGAGTAAATTGAGAGTGAGTAAAGGTCGCTACTAAAAATTATGTTAGTTTTCCTATGTTAATTTAAAATAAATCTGTCACTTTATAGCCCATAAAAAGAAATTTCACCTTTTTTGATGTATATCTGTCATAGGTTATTAATTTTATAATTAAAATTCCATGTATACAGTGCATTGACTTGTTTTTTCATATTTAATATACAATGGGTATATGCATGGCACACAAAAAAAAATGAGGGATCATAATTGAAAGCCAGAGTCCTAGCCCAGTCCATTGCCACTTCTCACCAATCTGTTACCTCCATATCACCAAGTAACATGGTCTGTGTTCTTTATTTATCTTTAGAAATTTTCTCATGATTTACAGCTAGGATGGCTAAGAATGCAGATCAAATTCACCATCCTTTCACTACTCGTATCATTTAAAATTTTTTACTTCTGGGATATTTAAAAGAAATTGTAACTTCTATTTTTTTGTCATAACTGGTTAACATGCTGCCTCTTGATTTGCCTCTCAGATGAAGAAAATTCCTCCGTCTACAGTTTTTTCTCCTTCTCATCAATCCTTTTCTGGCAGTTATAATCTTTACTTTCATGTTGTCTAGGTGGATTAAAATTTACACTGCTGAATATTGAAGTTTTTGGCCAAGACGAAAAGCAATAAATGTTAATTCTATGACTTAGAACCATGCTACTTGCATAGGCAGCAGTATCCTGATGCCGAACTTGATTCTCTGTGGGCCAGTGTCCTGGCTCTGAGCTGCTCAAGAATGGAACTCACATCTTTTTGAAATGGATTCTCTCTTCTTACTCATCATCAAGGTCTCAAAAGTGTGATTGTTACAGTTATTTTATATTTGAATCAGGTTTGTCTGGTTTGTCTTTTTCCAGAATTTCTATTTCGCCTTTATGCTGTCCTTATTGACTCAAGTCATGTGAGCTTTCTTTAGCGTGGGCTATTTATTCCAAACACATTTTTGGGTATCTAAGCGGTTCCTTTTCTTCAAGACTATTTTTCCTTTAGATGCCACTCAACTTATGTTCTTATTTTAATGTTGTATTTCAAGGTCTCCTTAGTGCACATACCAATTACCATTTCCGTTTTGCTGGAACTCTAGGTGAACTTCACTATTGTGGGTATAGCTTTCCTTTATTTTGCTTTTCACTTTTATTTCTCTTATTAATATGCTCAGACAACATCCTTAAAAAGAAATGAAGATAGGGAAAGAGGCAGGCAGGCAGGAAGATACACAGAGCATGGAAGACACAGGAAGAGAGAAAACATAGAAGGTAAGATTTCTGTCTGGTGGTCTTGGTAGACAGAGAATTTTAGGTTCAAATCATATTTTACAATCAATGTTAAAGATACACCAAAATTTTATTTGTAGATTCCACTCTGATGAAAATATGATGCAGTTCTCCTGTACTTTCTCTCTAGAAACTTAATGCTCTGCATTTCAAAGTTATGTATCAAGGGGAAGATTTATTTAGTTATATTTTCCATCTATTCTCAAGGGCACTGAGCAGTCCCTTTTATTGTGAAAAATGTGGGGTGTCTTTTCCCCTCAGCTTCTATAAATGGCTTCTCCATTTTCCCCC
Source organism: Enhydra lutris kenyoni (assembly GCF_002288905.1). Taxonomy (NCBI): domain Eukaryota; kingdom Metazoa; phylum Chordata; class Mammalia; order Carnivora; family Mustelidae; genus Enhydra; species Enhydra lutris. The sequence goes on from NW_019154102.1 coordinate 105,874, forward strand.
TCTTCTCCACAGCTCAAGTTCATGCCATTCATATATGGACACTATTGGAATGCTGCATTAGGCTGCTTTTCTCACAAAATCAATCTTAGTCTTTTTTTTTAACTCTGAATAAAATTTCCTTCTTTTTTTGCATTTTTTAATGCTTTAAAATTTTCAATTTACATAGTGAGTATACAGTTTTAAAACTCTCTTCCCCACTCCATCCTACCTTTTTTGAAGTGCATTTTGTGTACTAGTCTGGTGTTATGTAACCAATACATTCTTGAGTCATTCTGAAAATATGAATTTGAAATGTTTAAATTTTCTCTTGAAGCCTGCAATTCTAGTTGTTTTCATTGCTTTCATGCTATTAGTTCTTGGTCATTCCTTACTCAGCTGCTGATTTGCATCATGCATGTAGCAATAGGAAGATAATTTGGATTCTGTAATCAGCATCTACCATAGGATCTCTCATTCTTTCAGGAATTGTGATAAATTTCTGTTTAAGCATGTAGTTCTCCCTTGACCTGGGTAAAGTCTGTCCTCTGGGTAAACTCTGTCCTCTGTGTAATCTAAAATGGCCAGGTAGAGGATATGGGACCAAGAGTGTGAGTAGAGGGGTGTCACCTATTCCACTTGTTCCATATATGGACTTCCTACAAACCACTCTCAATCCCTGTCCTCCCCCACCCCACTCCCGACCCACAAGCTTTCTGTCTTGCTTTTTTGCAGAGCTGGATCCAGGAGCCTTTCCAGATGAACTGCCTGGCCACTTCCTCCTCTGCTTCATCAGTAAAGAAGTGTCCACCAACTCTTACTCTCCCATAAATAGATTTAATTCTGTTACCCACTGTGCTCCTCATCCCCAGCTCACTCTCATACATCCCCAGATTTCTTGGCTGTGACAAGTACATTTAATGAATCTCATTTTTAAATGTTTCTAAGGATGGATACAGGTCAATATATGTGCTCAGACCCCTCTTCAACAATTATCTTTGTTCTTATTTTATCCATTCCTCTTCAGAATTTTCATTTTCTATTTTTTTTTCCTTCAAAAATTTTTTTAATTTTTTTTTATAAACATATAATATATTTTTATCCCCAGGGGTACAGGTCTGTGAATCGCCAGGTTTACACACTTCACAGCACTCACCATAGCACATACCCTCCTCAATGTCCATAACCCCACGCCCCCCTCCCAACCCCCCTCCCCCCATCAACCCTCAGTTTGTTTTGTGAGATTAAGAGTCACTTATGGTTTGTCTCCCTCCAATCCCATCTTGTTCCATTCATTCTTTTCCTACCCCCCAAACCCCCCATGTTGCATCTCCACTTCCTCATATCAGGGAGATCATATGATAGTTGTCTTTCTCCGATTGGCTTATTTCACTAAGCATGATACCCTCTAGTTCCATCCACGTCGTCACAAATGGCAAGATTTCATTTCTTTTGATGGCTGCATAGTATTCCATTGTGTATATATACCACCTCTTCTTTATACATTCATCTGTTGATGGATATCTAGGTTCTTTTCATAGTTTGGCTATTGTGGACATTGCTGCTATAAACATCGGGTGCATGTGCCCCTTCAGGTCACTACATTTGTATCTTTAGGGTACATACCCAGTAGTGCAATTGCTGGGTCGTAGGGTAGCTCTATTTTCAACTTTGTGAGGAACCTCCATGCTGTTTTCCAGAGTGGTTGCACCAGCTTGCATTCTTACCAACAGTGTAGGAGGGTTCCCCTTTCTCCGCATCCTCGCCAGCACCTGTCATTTCCTGACTTGTTAATTTTAGCCATTCTGACTGGTGTGAGGTGATATCTCATTGTGGTTTTTTTTTTTTTTTTTAAGATTTTATTTATTTATTTGACAGAGAGAGATCACAAGTAGGCAGAGAGGCAGGCAGAGGTGGGGGGAAGCAGGCTCCCTGCTGAGCAGAGAGCCCGACACGGGGCTCGATCCCAGGACCCTGAGATCATGACCTGGGCCGAAGGCAAAGGCTTAACTCACTGAGCCACCCAGGCGCCCCCTCATTGTGGTTTTGATTTGTATTTCCCTGATGCCAAGTGATGTGAAGCACTTTTTCATGTGTCTCTTGGCCATCTGGATGTCATCTTTGCAGAAATGTCTGTTCATGTCCTCTGCCCATTTCTTGATTGGATTATTCTTTGGGTGTTGAGTTTGCTAAGCTCTTTATAGATTTTGGATACTAACCCTTCATCTGATATGTCATTTGCAAATATCTTCTCCCATTCTTTCAGTTGTCTTTTGGTTTTGTTAACTGTTTCCTTTGCTGTGTAAAAGCTTTTGATCTTGATGAGTTCCAATAGTTCATTTTTGCCCTTACTTCCCTTGCCTTTGGCAATGTTCCTAGGAAGAAGTTGCTGTGGCTGAGGTCAAAGAGGTTGCTGCCTGTGTTCTCCTCAAGGATTTTGATGGATTCCTTTCTCACATTGAGGTCCTTCATCCATTTTGAGTTTATTTGCTTGTGTGGTGTAAGGAAATGGTCCAGTTTCATTTTTCTGCATGTGGCCATCCAATTTTCCCGACACCATTTGTTGAAGAGGCTGTCTTTTTTCCATTGGATATTCTTTCCTGCTTTGTCGAAGATTAGTTGACCATAGAGTTGAGGGTCTATTTCTGGGCTCTCTATTCTGTTCCATTGATCTATGTGTCTGTTTTTGTGCCAGTACCATACTGTCTTGATGATGACAGCTTTGTAATAGAGCTTGAAGTCTGGAATTGTGATGCCACCAGCTTTGGCTTTCAATATTCCTTTGGCTATTCAAGGTCTTTTCTGGTTCCATATAAATTTTAGGATTATTTGTTCCATTTCTTTGAAAAAAGTGGATGGGATTTTGATAGGGATTGCATTAAATGTGTAGATTGCTTTAGGTAGCATAGACATTTTCACAATATTTGTTCTTCAAATCCATGAGCATGGAACATTTTTCCATTTCTTTGTGTCTTCCTCAATTTCTTTCATGAGTACTTTATAGTTTTCTGAGTACAGATTTTTTTGCCTCTTCGGTTAGGTTTATTCCTAGGTATCTTATGGTTTTGGGTGCAATTGTAAATGGGATAGACTCTTTAATTTCTCTTTCTTCTGTCTTGGTGGTGTGAAGAAATGCAACTGATTTCTGTGCATTGATTTTATATCCTGACACTTTACTGAATTCCTGTACAAGTTCTAGCAAATTTGGAGTGGAGTTTTTTGGGTTTTCCACATATAGTATCATATCATTTGCAAAGAGTGATAGTTTGACTTCTTCTTTGCTGATTTGGATGCCTTTAATTTCTTTTTGTTGTCTGATTGCTGAGGCTAGGACTTCTAGTACTATGTTGAATAGTAGTGGTGATTAGGTGTCTTCTTTGGAAAAATGTTCATGTCTTCTGCCTATTTTTTAACCAGATTATTTGCTTTTGGGTGTTGAATTATAGAACTTTTCATATATATATATGAGAGAGAGGGGGAGAATACTAACCCTTTATCAGATCCATCACTTGCAAATATCTTCTCCCATTCAGTAGGTTATTATTCAGTTTTGTTGTTTCTTTGCTGTGCAGAAGCTTTTTATTTGATGTAGTCCCAATAGTTTATTTTTGCTTTTATTTCCCTTGCCTCAGGAGACATATCTAGAAAAAGGTTTCTACAGCCAATGTCAGAGATCACTGCTGATATTCTCTTCAAGGATTTTTATATTCTCACACCTGGGATCTTAATTCATTTAGAGTTCATTTTTGTGTGCACTGAAACAAAGTGGTCCAGTTTCGCTCTTGGGCATGTTGCTGGCCAGTTTTCCCAACACATTTGTTGAAAGGACTGTTTTGCTGCCGGTCAGATACTCATTCTTCCTTTAGAAGATTAATTGACCATATAATTGTGGGTTTATTTCTGGGATTTCTGTTGTGTTGATCGATGTGCCTGTTTTGTGCTACTACCATACTCTTGATTATTAGAGTTTTGTAATATAACAAAGTCTGAAATTATGAGACCTCCAGTTTTTATCTTTTTCAAGATTACTTTGGCTATTTGGGGTCTTTTTTTGGTTCCATATAAATTTTGGGATTGTGTGTTCTAGTTCTGTGAGAAATGCTGTCACTATTTTGATAGGGATTGCATTAAATCTGTAGATTGCTTTTGGTGGCATAGACATTTTAACCATAGTTGTTATTCTGGAACAGCTGGGTGGCTCAGTCTGTGAAGTGTCTGCCTTCAGCTCAGGTCAGGATCCTGGGGTCCTGGGATCCAGTTCCACATCTGCTTCTCCCTTTCCCTCTGCCACTCCCCTGCTTGTGTGCACTCTCTTTCTCTCTCTGTCAAATAAATAAATAAAATCTTTAAGAAAATTAAAAAAAACAGTACTTGTTCTTCCAATTGAAGAGAATGGAGTGTTTTTCCATTTCTTTGTGTTATCTTCAATTTCTTTCATCACTGTTGTATAATTTTCAGAGTATAGTTCTTTTACATATTTGGTTAACTTTATTCCTAGATATGCTGTTTTTTCTGGTGTACATTTTTCTATTAAGTTTCTGGGGGCTGTTCCTCCTTTATGGGCTGTCTTTGATGCTATATAATTGCAAATTCTTTTTTTTTTAAATTTTGGGTTGTAAACTGATCTTGAATGTAGATTGGTTAATTTATGGTAGTTCTATGAAAGCTTGATTGTGGAAACGCCTCTCTGTATAGCAGGTGATTTGGGGAAGGACTGATGGAAGAGAGATTGGAAGGGGGGTGGGACAGAGGGAGGGATGGAGGAAAAGGAGATAAAGAGGGAAAGAAGGAAGCAAAAAAGACCACCTGATTTGACCAGTGGATTTGACCATATTAATATTTTGGTTTGGCAGTGTAAGTTCAGACTCTGACTTTTTGGTAGCATAGGCCATAAGTTTGATTTTTTTTTTAGTAAGTGATGGTTTATTTTGTTTTTTATTCTCCTTCCTCTCCTAGAGAACCTTGACCCTGAGTGCATATTAGCCTCCCTCATGGTTTCTTGATCAGTGGCTGGAGTTCTGCCTCTTGTCACTTGGGGCAGCCTCAGGAGAATCTATGTAGCAATCTCACTTGCAGTTCCCTGGTATGTGCAGAAGTAAAACCTTATTTTATAATTTTCTTCCATATCGTCCATCATTATAGGATCTTTTGGCAGAAAACAGTCTTACTCAGTTCACCATGCTGTCAGAGCACTCTTAAGAATAGGTTACAAATTGGGGCACCTGGGTGGCTCAGTGGGTTAAAGCCTCTGCCTTCGGCTCAGGTCATGGTCCCAGGGTCCTGGGATCAAACCCCACATCGGGCTCCCTGCTCTGTGGGGAGCCTGCTTCCCCCCACCCTCTCTCTGCCTGCCTCTCTGCCTACTTGTGATCTCTGTCTGTCAAATAAATAAATAAAATCTTTTTAAAAAAAAGAATAGGTTACAAATTGAATTTTCTGTTTCCTTACACATGAAGATTTTTGTTCTAGATTTGGCTAACTTTTTCTTTAAATGCCTAGATTGCAAGTAGTTTAGGCTTTGTGGTCCTACAGTCCTCTGTCTACTCTGTAATTATATCATGAAAGCAGCCATAAATAATATACAAGATAACTGACTTAGGCTATATTCCAATAAAACTTCATTTATAAAATCAGCCACTGGGCTGGATTTTTCCCATAGGTCGTATTTTGCTGACCTCTGGTTAAATGAAATTGTTATTCTGATTCTCTAAACAGACATCAGGAATATGTGGTTCTTTATAAGTACATATGAACTTACAAGAGTTTTTTAATGTGTGCAAGTCCAAATATATGCAAATGTGTATAATAGTGTCTGTGAGTATATGGATATGGATATGATGAGATTATATGCATGACTTGTAATTTTTTTCTCTGGGGAAAGTCTAGATCTTTTTTCAAAAGTTTGAAAATCCAAGGCTCAAAAAATATTAATGACATCATGCAAATATTTCTGAGTTCTGAAACTCAAGCATTCCCTGATAAGCTTTTACCTTAACACATTTCCTTTCCAGCATAAAAATAAGTCATTGCATTTTAAATGATTTTAATACTCTGGTCCCCCTTTTCACCTCAATATGGGCATGGAAGGGAGAGCAGGTGGGAGAGAAGTGAAAAGCAGTTGGATAAGACATAAAAAATGAGAACGTTATTTTTGGATAATTTTAAAGCCATGCCATGACATTTAAAGAACTTAAGGTCAACTTACTGAACAAAATACCTTCTCTCTCACTAGTTTAAACTGCTAATTTTAACCTCCTATCTGCAAAACTACATACTTGATGTGCAACTTGTGATGCAGAGTTCAAACCACCAATCTGGACTATTATTTTCACCATTAATTGTTGGCTCCAAAAATAAAAAAAAAACTGTGCAACCATAGCTTTATCTTTTTCTTTTTTTAAGATTTTATTTATTTATTTGACAAAGATCACAAGGAGGCAGAGAAGCAGTCAGAGAGAGAGAGGAGGAAGCAGGCTCCCTGCTGAGCAGAGAGCCTGACGTGGGACTCGATCCCAGTACCCTGGGATCATGACCCAGGTCATGACCCAGGTGGTTGAATAGGGTAGGTCATCACTGGCAGGTGTTTTTTGCTTAAGTTGTTTCTTAAAGAATAAAAGTAAATGAAGAATTTTCTAATGAGTTCTTTCTGAGCCTCTGTTAGGATTTAATTCTCTGTGTATTCTTAGTTAATCATAAACAATTATAATTAGTCTCTTATGATGTGTCTAGCTACAAATCTACTTAGAAATATTAAACTAGGGGGTGCCTAGGTGGCTCCGTGTGTTAAGCCTCTGCCTTCGGCTCAGGTCATGATCTCAGGGTGCTGGGATTGAGCCCTACATTGGGCTCTGCTCAGCAGGGAGCCTGCTTCCCTGTCTTTGTCTGTCTCTCTTTCTCTCTCTCTCTCTCTCTGCCTGCCTCTCTACTTGTGATCTCTCTGTCAAATTAAAAAAATCTTAAAAGAGAAATATTAAACTAATATTTGAGTACAATATAACAATAGGTATTGAGGTTTAAAAATCCAACTTGAACAGTCTGACAGTCAAAATTAAGTTACATGTCATAATGTAAATATTACTTTTCGGAAAAAAAACAGAATTTATTCTTAGAACAGTAAATTTCAGGAACATATCTTAAAGTTTCATAACAACCAAAAATATAATACTTATACATAATAAGTCATGTCATATTTCTTCCTACACATTAAAAAAAAACTAATTCTAAAATTCTTGTTCCTCTAATTTCACACAGTGGTCCTAGAGTAATTACATCCAAGTTGTTTATTTTTTTTTTGTTTTGTTCTTATCATTGAAAAAAAGTATACATATTTTAGAAATACATATTTATAGGGGCACTGTGTGGCACAGGTGGTCAAGCATTTGACTCTCAGTTTTGGCTCAGGTCATGATCTCAGGGCCATGAGATTGAACTCAGCATCAGGCTCCTTGCTCAGCAAGGAGTCTGCTTCAGATTATCTCTCTCTCACTTTCCCTTTGTCCCTCCCCCCTTGAACTTCCTCTTCCTAAAACAAGTAAACCTTAAAAAAATACATATTTAGGGGCACCTGGGTGGCTCAGTGGGTTAAAGCCTCTGCCTTCAACTCAGGTCATGACCCCAAGGTCCTGGGATCGAGCCCTGAATCGGGTTCTCTGCTCAGTGGGGAGCCTGCTTCCTCCTCTCTCTCTGCCTGCTTCTCTGCCTACCTGTGATCTTTGTCTGTCAAATAAATAAATAAAATCTTTTAAAAAATACATATTTATACGTGTATATATGTTTATATGTGTGTGTGTATGTATTAATCAGTTACTAAATGCAACTGGACTGTGTGGACAAAGACTAAAGAATCACCTGCTAACAAAGATGTAGTTTTATTTATAGGGGGAAAAAATGACAATTGACTAATATTAATTCCTCATAAATTTCTTCCATTTCAGACAGGTGTGAAACACATTTTTTTCCTTTTTTTAATTGTGTTATGTTATTAACCATTAAAAACATTATTAGTTTTTCATACAGTGTTCCCAGATTAATTGTTTATGTTTAACACCCAGTGCCCCATGCAATATGCGCCCTCCTTACTATCCACCACCAAGCTCACCCCTCCCGCCACCCTTCTCCCATCTAAAACCCTCAGTTTGTTTCTCAGAGTCCACAGTTTCTCATGGTTCTTCACCCCCTCCAATTTCCCCCAATACACTTTTCCTTTCCTTCTCCTAATGCCCTCCATGTTATTCCTTATGTTCCACAAATGAAACCATAGATAATTGACCTTCTCTGCTTGACTTATTTCACTCCGCATAATCTCCTCCAGTCCCATCCATGTCAATGCAAAAGTTGGGTATTCATCCTTTCTGATGGCCGAGTCATTTTTTCTTTCTATGCACTGTCATCCAACCAAGGTTGTCTGATCACCAGCTTCAAATTTGTGCACCCCAATTAAGCATTCCATATTTATGTTTTCCTTTTAAAGCTGGATGTATTTTTCTATTTAGATAAATTTGAAAACCAGCCATATTAGCCGTTTAAGGGTCCAGCTTAAAGCTATGCTTTAAGAAGTGGGTCTGGGAGGGAAGGCTCAAAGGAAATGAAAGTCTTGAAAAAAAAATGGAAATGTTTAACCACAATCCCCCATTCTTGTTCCTTTGTTTACCTACTAACTAATTCATCCTGATAAATGTTTATTTATTACTTATGCAACGCTAGACTCTATTCCAGAAGTAAAGATTAATTAAGTGAACAGAACAGACAAAATTCTCTACCATTTTGGAGCTTAGATTCTAGTGGGAGAACTCAAACAAGGAAGTCCTACAAAACATGCACAATATAGTAATATGGTCATGAATGCTGGGGAAAAATAAAAATCAGGAAGTAGGATAAGGACTTTGTGTGGGGAGGGATGGGGAGACAGGAGAACCATATAGGTATTAGAACAAAGGCATTGAAGAATGTTCTGGATTTGAGTTTCTTTGTGATAACCTACAGAAATGGGACTAAGGAGCACAACAAAATTAGGCCTGAAGGTTTCAAGACTAATAAGCATGTCCAAGACACAAGGAACCCCTTTTTGTGAACAGTTGCTTGTCTTTTATCTTTTCCAGTAACTTGTGAGAGTTCATTTTTTTCTTTTGTTCAACCATGCTTTAGTAGAATTTTCATGTTAATTCTTGGCCAGTAGAGGCCGCATTGCACTACTTATTGGAATCAATATTTTCTGTTCCTGACCTTTTCTGTATAACACACTGCTGTGAACATTGTAGAAAGGGGTGAGATTTTACACGAGATGCTAACAATTTAACCCTCCATAAGTTTTTAGATGGTGGCAGAACATACAAGACTCCTGGGCCAGAGACAAAGAACCGTATTACTCCTGGCCTAGCAGGAAACACAAGATGGTTAGGAAGGGAGAGCTGGCAAACCTGCTTTACCTTTTCCCCAAAAGGAGACATTATCTTGAATAACCTAGCAGAGAAATGTATCTGCATCCACCCTGGAAAGGACACTGTCTCTTTCTTCTAAGGCTGTTTTCCATATGACCCTTGGAAGTGATAGTTGAGAACAAAAGCCGTCAGCAGCTCTTCACAAGATATGTAGAATCACAAAGACCTGCAGAGAATTGTTTCCCCACCAGCTTTTTTTTTTTTTTTTTAACATTTTATTTTTTTATTTGACAGAGAGAGATCACAAGTAGTCAGGAGGCAGGCAGAGAGAGAGGAGGAAGCAGGCTCCCTGCCGAGCAGAGAGCCTGATGCGGGGCTTGATCCCAGGACTCTGGGATCATGACCTGAGCCGAAGGCAGGGGCTTTAACCCACTGAGCCACCCAGGCGCCCCACCCCACCAGCTTTTTAACTTTCCAAATGCCAAGACTTGCCTGCTACCCTTGAGATTTGTCATCCTGACTCCTTTTCTTTTAGCCACCGTGTCTTAAACTCTGACCACTTCCCTCATTCTTTGGAGCTTCCAAATCCAGGATTCTGTACCTGTTATTAATAAAATTTAATTAAAATCATATTAAAATACAACTGACCTGCATCTTACAGAAAATTGATGAAGCAGAAGTTTGATTTAAATAGTTGAAGCTTCTCCTATAATATTTTTAGGGTAGAGTATGTTTTATCTATTTTCTTGCCTTAAGGAAAGGTTGTGAAAAGTAATTTATTTTAGTGATAATGAATTGAATTAATTACCCCTGCAAGGGCATTTGTGTTTTAACAAGTGTATCATCATAACCAAAGAAACTGTCATTATTTGTACTAGCAATAAAGGTTAATGGAAAAGTTATCTTTTCAGAAAGATAGATAAGATGGATCTATCTTACCTTATGGATAAGATGGATAGATAGATGGATCAGAAAGAGGCTTTTGTGACCAGTCTATGGGACTCCATCTAATTTAGAAAGGGACTTCATGTGAGTATAGTGCGGGACCTTAGCTGCCTAAAGCGGGCCGGGTGACCCAGACCTGCTTTATCCAGGGCAGCTCTGCTTTCTTTGTTATGTGGTGGATCCCCACTAAAGATTTCTTTGAATGAAGAGCTTTCCAGCTCAAGAAAGGACAGCAGCAGCAGCAACAAAAAACATTTGAAGGTCACTGGTCTAATTTATTAAAGATTTGGAGCTGTGCATACCTGAGTTCTTGCCTCTCCTCTTTTAAACATCCCTGAGGTGAGGAGGCAGTATTTGGAATGGATTATTTCTACCTTTGTTTCCTATTAACCACAGGACTAAGTTTTGTACTCAGTTCTCATGACTACCACAGCAAGCAAATTCTGGCAGAGTGTTTCTAAGGTCATAAAAATCTTGCATTGCATTGAAAACTATTTTTTGTCTAGATTTTTAAAAGCTGGCTTTGCTCTTATTATTTATGTTTTCTTTATGCACTTGAGTGGCACGAGTTTGGTCAGCATTCTGGGCAGGCTACAGATGAAGATTTCCAGAACCTTTACTCTGTTACTATTTTTTGCTCTCCCAATCCTGCTCTCCCACCTAATTTAAAGTAATACTTTCTCTAGCACCAAGGGAAAGGTGTTGAAAGGTCAAGTAAAGCGTGTGAAACCTAACTATAATGTATTTCACGCTAGCATTTTGCAACATATTTAGAGATGCTTAAAAATGGTTCACCTTTCTGTACAGTGATCACAGTCTTGTCTCTTCTGACACAATGAAACTAATTTGGCAAAAACAAGGGAGCTGGTTGATACTTTTTGCGTTCATACTGATTGAAGAGTAAACAGAGAGGCTGGATTTCTTTCAGAATTTTTTCGTTTTTCCAGCTGTGAAGGAAGAAGAAAAGAAGACAATTGCTGTATTTCTGAATTTGTATTAATTTCTTTAATCCAAATACACAGATCAGTGATCGTATGTTTGTCTTTGAGAGCACGTGAACATTCTACTAATCAACCTGTCAATAGTCTTGTTCTACTAATTAATTCTAATTCTTCTACAATTAATTTTACTAATTAGTAATAGACTAATAGACTTGTTCTACTAATTAATTCTCCTGACCGACTACATTGTTCTACTAATCAGCTTGTACCATTTGTGCAACACGCATGTGCCTGTGACAGGTATGAGTTTCTATATCCCATCAATTCCATCTTCTTATATTGCCTTTCACAGTCTCATAAAAATCTTCAGGAAATTTTCAAAAAAGAATTTCAGAAAGGTCTGTCATCACATAGCTTACTTTTTTCCACTTGGTAATGTACTGAAAGCAGTTGTGCCACTCTCAGTATCTGTGAATACTTAATACTGTTATTTTTCTAAGCTTTGTTTTTCCTGCTCTTAAAGCTCAAACATGGGAAAGCCCACTTCGTGGCATATCAAATATAAAGATATAAAGACATATTTATTCCAAAGTCATGGTTTTCTTCTTTTTCTTATAATTCTATTTCAATACTAGCTATTTTAAAAAAAGATTTTATTTATTTATTTGACAGAGATCACAAATAGGCAGAGAGGCAGGCAGAGAGAGAGGGGGAAGCAGGCTTCCTACTGAGTAGAGATCCTGATTCAGGGCTCAATTCCAGGACCCTGAGATCATGACCTGAGCCAAAGGCAGAGGCTTAACCCACTGAGCCACCCAGGTGCTCCTCAATATTAGCTATTTTAAAATACTTATCCTCAAGCTCACATTCTTAAGTTTCAGAATTTCATTCTGCATGTAGGGATGGGAATTCCTAATGGGAAGAACCTCTAAAACAAAACAATAGAAATATCAGCAAACAAAAGTCTGCAATTAAATCAGCTAACATCGTTGGTCTGAGGCATGACATAGAGATGAGCCACTGAACAAGAACATCAGGCTTCAGGTGACATTCACATGATCATGTAAGAGATGGAGATATTAAGTCCTATGGGTGCTACTGTATGGCCTTTAAAAATGTAGTTAAGTGTGTACCTGGGTGGCTCAGTAGGTTAAAGCCTCTGCCTTCAGCTCAGGTCAGAATCTCGGAGTCCTGGGATCGAGCCCTGCATTGGGCTCTCTGCTCAGCAAGGAGTCTGCTTCCCTTCCTCTCTCTCTCTGCCTGCCTCTCTGCCTACTAGTGGTCTCTGGCAAATAAATAAATAAAATCTTTTTTAAAAATGCAGTTAAATGCATGCATCACTCTTTTTTTTAATATGAGAATTACATGGAGCAACATAAAAGGGAAGCAACATTTTTTCATTTATCATTTTGCCCTTCGAAAAGCTCGAAGAAAGTAAAACACCTTTTTAAAATTTCTCCATAGATGAAAACAGTTCTCATCTATGAAAGATGAAAACAGTTCTCATCTATGAAATGATGTTTAACCCTCACATCAGCTAAGCAAACGCTTCTTCTCTTCTGTTTCAGTATGCTTCCCTAACATTTATAGGCTAGCAAGTAGACTTCCTGTTGGCTAATTTAACATCTGCAGATTGTGTTCCTTAGGAGCATGAAATCTGAATAACTTAGATGTCCTAAAATTCCTTTTACTGATTCAGGAAGCTTGGCTTAGCTCTGAGACCTCTCTCCTAGCCAGGAACACACAGAGTGAATTTGGAAATGAATGAGTGAAATAGAGTGACTGTCTACATGTGACAGTTCCCAGGGATGAGTTCCCTAATAATTTACTGCTCTATTTCTAGCATTAAAGACGTTTCACATGTAAAGTGTTCTCCCTTCTACTTTAATCTCCCTGACTCAGTGCAGATTCATTAAGCACTATACATGAGCACTTAGGAAAGTTTTTTGTGTGAATGGGAGCTCACATAATGGGAAGTATTATGAGAAGTGAAATGAACAGACTACTCCAGAAAGTTGGTAATCTAATAGAAGTCCTAAAATTTATATGCTAAACCACCATTAAAAAGTTCTATGTAAGCAAGTACATCCTATCAAGGTACAAGTGCCTAAGCATACTCAGGGTAAAGGAACATTCAAAATGAAATAGAATTACTCAAATAAGTCTTCTTAGAGAAATCCATTCTTAAGCCAAGCATGAGAAGAAAGTGATCAGCAGAGATTGGGGAAGCAAATTGGCTACCTTCTAGTCAGCATTAATTTCGTAAGGTAAAACACCTCATTAAATGGCCTCATGGTTTCATTTATTTTGCCTTTTAATGATCACCACATTTTGGTTTCTTTTGTTTATTAAATGATTAAACTGCCATCTCCATTAAAACTGTAATTTTTTTTACACAAAACCATCATTATTTGTATAAGATTGCATTCTCAGAAATTAGCATTGCCGGGATGCCTGGGTGGCTCAGTCGGTTCAGCTACTGCCTTCGGCTCAGGTCACGATCCCAGAGTCCTGGGATCAAGTCCCACATCGGGCTCCTTGTTTGGCAGGGAGCCTGCTTCTCTCTCTGCCTCTATCTGCTTGTACACACTCACTCTCTCTCTCTCTCTCTCTCTCTGACAAATAAATAAATAAAATCTTAAAAAAAAAATTAGCATTGCCTATATCAGGATTGGCCTATCAGTAGGCATTTGTTGAATTGTTTAACAACAGGTAGAGATGGAAATAAGTCAGTCATAAGCAAGGTTCACTTTATCAGGAAAAACTGCCCTCACATTGCAGAAATGTCATTATCTCCCAGATTTGGACTCAAGAATGAAACCTTGTTCTCCAATTCAGATATATTAATGCTTCCTCCTCCCCGAGGAATTTGAGGTAAACCAGCTGAAGTTTCTTTATGTTGATTCAAATTGTTTTTGTCATAGAAGTGAACTCAGAAACATCAGGGAGCCCCTAGCTCAAATTTAAAAGAAATCAGAAACCACATTGCTGGGACCTATCATTCCCAGTGAATCCACCAACAACACAGAGACACCGGCAGACAAACTGGGTTTAAAGAAGGCAGGTGACCGGCAACAGCAAGCAAGACTGCAGACTAGAGAATCTTCCTTTCTGGTAGAAGAACAGAGAAAACAATAGTCATAATATTTCTAAATTAACAATTGCTATCATTCAGTGATTCAAATGCAGCTCTTGAGTAACTGAGAAGTGTTAATAAAAACCTATGTTTTGCTTCTTAAAGACATGAATGTTACTACACTGAGAGAACCCATTCTTTTTTTTTTTTAACCTGGGACTTGAAACTTACATTCAATGTGATACAGCAGAGGTAAGCACAGGGTCATCTCTGGACCTGGATGGTCACTTTGGCATTGACAGAGGTGCTGACAATTGAACTGAGTTTTAGGAAGGTGTAAGACTTAGAGTAAGGTGTAGGTGATGTCGTCCAGACAAGAGAAACATCATGAGCAACACATATGTTTTTAGCAGGGTATTGACTTGATCTGGTTGAGTTATAAAGGGTTTGCTTTCACAGCAGTGGTGAGTGTTAAGAGGTAGGGCAGAGAAATTAGGTTGAATTTTTACAAACAGATTATATCTGTAGAAATAGCACCAAAATGAAGAGAATACTAGAACACTATACATATCTCCTAATTACCTCTTATGTTCCCTTCCAGTCACTGATGCATGAAAGGAATAACCACAGTCTTGACTTCTAAGATACCTGTCTTTTTTTTTTTTTTTTTTTTTTTGCACTATATGTGAATGAGATGAACAGTGTACTTTGTGTTTGGGTCCTTTTTCATTCAGTTTTATTACATTTATGGGTTTCAGCTATGTTGTTACATGATTTAGATATTTCCTCTTATTGCCATGTAATTGGTGTGACTATAGCACCATTTATTTACCCGTTTTATTGCTGAAAGTTTTTTGATTAGTTTCTAAGGTTTTGCCTACTTCAAATAGTGCTATTGCTAGAGCTCCTGGATGGCTCAGTGGGTTAAATGTCCAACCCTTAATTTCAGCTTAGGTCATGATCTCAGGTTTGGCTGGCTCCCCACTCATGGGGCATCTGCTTGAGGTTTTTCTCTCTCTCCTCGTCTCCCTCTGCCACCACCCCCTGCTCGTGCACCTTGCTCTCTCTCAAGTAAATAAACCTTTAAAAAGATATTGCTATTTCAATAAACATTCTAGTGCATATTTGTGGATGGAATTTTGTGTGCATTTCTTTTAAGCATAGCTATAGGAGCAGAGATCCAAGAACATATGAAATGCATTTAAAAGATTGCAAAAACATATTTTCAAAGAAGTACCAACTTAAACTTTTTTCAGCAATACAAGAGAGTTACCATTCTCTATATTTTCTCTAAAATGTAGTATTTTTGTCATTATTATTGATCTTCACAAATCTAGTGGATTTGTGGTTAGTATGTCATGGTGGTTTTAACTGACATTTATCAAATGATCCAAAAAAACTCGGTTTTTGTTGTGTGTGTTTGTACGTAGTCTCTTGTAAGTTCTCTTTATATGTGTTTCCTCAGAAATACTAGGAATATACTTCTCCATTTTATCTATTGACTTTTTACTCTCTTCATAGTTGATAAACAGAAGTTTTTACTTCTACTATAATCCCTTAATGGGTAACACATTTTGCATCCAGTACAGAAACTTTGATCTTCTCTAGTGTCATTGAAGTGCAACTTTTGTCTCCAAAAGTTGCATTTCATGCATGCATGGCATATATTTAAAATACATGGTGTCAGACCTCGGAGTTCACTGTGTCGTCTTAACGCACCTTGGTGTATAGTTTAGGAACTAGAGAGAGAGTACGAATTCATGTTTCTTCTGTCTGCTTTTAGCCAGTGTTATTTTGAAGGAGTTTGCCAATAAATTAATTAGCAAATATATTAATGATTGCTTCATATGATGTCCTCTTCAGACCTGTCATCATATTCCCTTTTTAATCTTGATAGTTATAGTTTGTTATTTTTCCTTTGCATCTTTTATTTTTCTTGAACAAATGATTAAGGGGCATATTTAATTAGTACATTGTACTATTTTAAAAAAAAGTAAGGTTTGTTTTGTTTAAGTTTTGTATTATGCTTTTGTTTTTTATTTAATTTTTAAAAAATGCTTTACCTTTATTTTTCTTTATTTATTTTTATTATGTTCAATTAGCCAACATATAGGACATCATTAGTTTTCAATACAGTGTTCAATGATTCATTAGTTACCTATAACACGTAGTCCTCAGTGCCAATGTGACTTTTGAAATCAGGACAAAAAAAATTAAACATCTTACTTTCAGGAGTCATAAGTGGATTTAGTCATCCTAGGACTTCTTATCACTTATTTTTTTATTTCTGAAGTGTGTTTTTCATTTATTAACTCTTTCCTAGTTATTCTCACCTCATTCCTGAGATTTTCATTTTAAAATAGTAAAGAATTACTTTCATCTGTTTTATGAGCATGAACCTAAGTCAGATTTTAATTGTAGGTAAGGTGTTACTTTGCTCTTTCCTCTGTGATAACTTCACATGGTGTTTGACCTCTATGTTAAGCTGTTCATTTGGTATGAGATTAGTTGTCTGAAAGCCTTAAGAATGAGAGAGAAATTGGGATGATGTCTGTACCTCAACAAAGTAATGGAACAAAGATGTTTATAATAGTTACTTATTTTTTATATTCTTGGAATTTTAGTGGTAAGATCTTTTTACATTCTCACTATAGCAGTTTGCCTTCTCTTTTTTCTTTGTATTGGTGTTCCTCTCTCTCTTCTGGCTCACTGCTGTTACAGACTATTACAATTTTCTTGATTGTTTCAAAGGACACACTTCTGAACTTTTGGCTTTGTGAATTTGCTGATTATTTGCTATATCATTGATTTCTTACTGAATTATTTCCCTTCTCCATCCTTGTCATTTATTTTTTTTTTAAAGATTTTATTTATTTATTTGTCAGAGAGAGAGAGAGAGTGAGCACAAGCAGATAGAGTGGCAGGCAGAGGCAGAGGGAGAAGCAGGCTCCCTGCTGAGCAAGGAGCCCGATGTGGGACTCGATCCCAGGACGCTGGGATCATGACCTGAGCCGAAGGCAGCGGCTTAACCCACTGAGCCACCCAGGCGTCCCCATCCTTGTCATTTAATTTGTTCTTCTCTAGTGTTGTAAGATGAACATTTAGATCATTAATCTCAGGCTTTTCCTATTTTCTTTTGTAAGAATGTAAAGCTATGTTTTTCTCTCTAAGCATAATAAATTAGCCTTC
The DNA here is from genome assembly GCF_002288905.1 of Enhydra lutris kenyoni. Classification (NCBI taxonomy): domain Eukaryota; kingdom Metazoa; phylum Chordata; class Mammalia; order Carnivora; family Mustelidae; genus Enhydra; species Enhydra lutris. The sequence continues at coordinate 123,378 of NW_019154102.1, forward strand.
TGCAAATATTGGTATGTATTATGTTCATCATAATTTATTTAAAATTACTTGTAATTTTCTAAGTTGATCTGTGAATTATTCTTTTTTGACATATGTGTTATTAAAAAGCCAGTTGTATTTTTAAATACTTAGGACTTTCTTGGGTATCTAATTTTACTGATTCTAATTTGCTTCTGTTTGTGTCAGAGGACATAGTCTGAAAGAGTGCTGTCCTTTGAAATTGAAGGACATTTGTTTTCTGCCCCAGCTCAGTGTCTACATTGGTAAACGTTTCACGTGTTCTAGAGAAGAACTTGTATTGTCTAGCTATTGGATGTGGTTTTCTAGGAATACCATTTGAGATACAGTAATCAATAGTGATATTCAGGTCTTCCATATCTCTATTGCTATTTCATCCAGTTGGTCTGTCAATTACTGACTGGTGTTAAAGATCATAATTATGATCATGGATTTGCCTGGTAGTTTTGCCAAATCATACTTCAGCTATTTTGCAGTTCCATTATTTGGGGAATACATAGTTATCAATGTTAAGTTTTCTGATACATTGAGCCTGTAATCATTATGAATTGTCACTTCTGCCTTTTGGTCATATTCCTTGTTTCTATCTATTTATTCTTGTATTTAGACAATTATTCTAGTCACTCTAGCTTTATTACGATTCAAGATGCATAGGACATAATTTTGCTTCCTTTTAGTTTCAGTGTCTTGGTGCTTTTCCATTTAACATCTATCTTTAGTAAAAGTGTATACTTGAGTTTAGATTTTCACCTAGCCTAAAAATCTCAGTCTTCTGAGAGTAGTCTACTTGTACTGCAGTGATTTAAATGTTTGAATTTGTATTTATTTTATGATTTTTATTAATAGACTATATTTTTAGAGCAGGGTGTGGTTTTTTTTGACATTTTATTTATTTATTTATTTATTTATTTGAAAGAGAGTTGGGGAGGGGCAGAGGCAGAGGAGGAGGGAGAGAATCACAAGCAGGCTTCACGCCCAGTGCACAGCACAATGTGGGGCTCAGTCTTACAACTCCGAGACCATGACCTGAGTCAGTATCAAAATTGGAAATTTAAGGGGCACCTGGGTGGCTCAGTGGGTTAAGCCGCTGCCTTCAGCTTAGGTCATGATCCCAGGGTCCTGGGATGGAGCCCCACAATTGGGCTTTCTGCTCAGCAGGGAGCCTGCTTTCCTTCCTCTCTCTGCCTGCCTCTCTGCCTACTTGTGATCTCTGTCTGTCAAATAAATAAAATCTTAACAAAAAAAAAAAAAAAAAAAAGAATTGGAAATTTAAAAGACTGAGCCACCCAGGTGCCCCTAGAGCAGTTTTAATTTCACTGAAAAAGGAGCTGGAAGTACAGCGAGTTCTTATATATCCTTCACACCTCCATATATGTAATTTCCCACTATTAGTATCTTGCATTAGTGAGAGCTGTTAAAAGGATGGGCCAATCCTGTTACATTATTATTAACCAAATTTCTTAATTTACCTTCTTCAGTTCTATTGCTTTTGACAAATGCAGAACTACATTATCCACTGTTACAGTAACGTACATGATACTTGGCCCTAAAAATGCCATTTTCTGCCTATTTTTTCCCTCTGTCCCTCCCCTCAACCCCCTAGCAAACCGTTGAGCATTTTTACTACCTCCATTGATTTATCTCTTCCAGAATGTCTGCACTCCATGGAGAGTAAGTGTCAGCTAACTGATGACTTAGGAAGTCAACTCACATTTGATTATGTAAGTTTTGCTGTGTCTCAGAAAGTGTTCGTTTTATACTCCTATTTTCCTGATGACACATAACAGAGACCTATATTGAAGAGAAAATAGATAGTAATGGCAGGTTTAAAGCTTTACTCATAATACTCCTTAAACATGTAAAGCAAAGCTAGCATTTTTCTTCTCTATAAAAGATCTAAATTTGCTAGCAGTTTTCCCTTTTGCTGTGTTTTAAAAGAAGGATAAAAAAACAAGTGACTTTTGAACAACAGATTTGGACTGCATAGGTCTACTTATGTGAGAACTTTTTCAGTACAGTACTGTACATGTATTTTTTTTCTCTTCCTTATAATTTTCTTAAGATTTCCTTACTTTAATGATAAGAATGTAGTATGGAATGCCTATAACCTATGAAATATGTGTTAATAGACTGTTTAAGTTATCCATAGGGTTTCTTGTCAATGGGCTTTTACTAATTAAGTGTTTAGGGAGTCAAAAGTTACACTTGTATTTTCAATTTTACGGGGGTTAGTGACCTTAACCCTCACATTGTTCAAGGGTCAGTTGTGTAGTTTAATCTGCCAACATATGATCTCACAGGCTTCACAAGTATAAAAACTTATTTTCAATGATTTAGTCACTTTTAGATAAATACTCTGCCTTTCAGGGCAGTGGGTACATGTAAAGGTGTTAAAGTTCAAACTAGAATGATGTATCACCTCAACCTGTTGGAATGGCCATTATCAGAAAGATGAGGTGAGAAATGTCAGCATGAATGTGAAGAAAAGAGAACCCTAGTGCACTGTTGGTAGAATTGTAAACTGGGGCAGCCACTATGGAAAACAGTATGGAGGATCCAAAAAACTAAAAATAGAACTATCCTAGGATCCAACAATTCCACTCCTGGGAATATAGCCAAAGGAAATGAAAACACTAACTTGAAAAGGTAGCTGCACCCCCATGTTCACAGCTGCATTGTTTATAGTAGCCAAGACTTGGAAACAACCTAGGTGTCCATCGAGGGATGAATGGATGAGGAAGTTGTGGTCCATACATAGACAGTGGAATATGATTCAGTCACACACACACATCCAGAAAATCTTACCATTTGCAGTAACATAGGTGGACCTTCAAGGCATCGTACTAAGTGAAATAAGCCACACAGAGAAAGAGAAATACCGTATGATTGAAAGACAAATACAATATGATCTCATATGTGGGATCTAAATATATGTGTATCTAAATATACAAGTAATCTAAACATAAATAAAAAGATCAGACTTGAGGATTCCAGAGACGGAGTTTTGGGGGGAGGAGAAATGGGAGTAAGATGGTCAAAATGCACAAATTACCAGTTATAGGATAAGTACTAGGGACATAATACCTCTAACTAACACTGCTGTAGGATATATAGGAAAGTTGTTGAATTAAGCCATGAGAATTCTCATTACAAGGAGCACCTTTTTTTCTTTTTTCTTCTTCCTTTGCTTTTTCCTGCATCTATATGAGATGATGGTTGTTAACTGAGCCTCTTGTGGCAATCATTTCACTATACAATCACACCATCATGATGTATATTCCTTAAACTTACACAATGACAGATGTCAGTTATTTCATACTAAAACAGGGGGTGGGAGGGAGAATTCTGACCTTCCAATGCTTTCTTCTTGTTCTCATTTTCTTCAAAATGAGGTCATGACATAATAAGTCTCTCAGTGTTCTTATAGTCACAGAGGAAAAGGAGGCCTTGAATCTCCTTTTGATTTTGAGCACCCCTCTCATATTTGCTGTGTTGTCCCTGGCATAGTCCAGAATCTGTGCTTGTGAAAATTAGTGAGATGTGACTTTCTGACTGGTCTTTTGGGGGACAGTATTCAGGCATCTACTTTTGGATGCCTTGATGCAAACCATTTGTCCTCAGTCAAGAAATCCTTCTTTGAACCTTTTTCAGCCTGACTCTAAACCTTGTAACTTCTCCATTACCATGCTAAAACTTCTGAGTATCTTACTTTATCATCACACAGATTTTTTCTGGGCTTCTTGACAGAGGCTGTTATCTTTCCTATTGAGCCACCTCCACTGGCACTGTTAGATTTTTGTTTTACAACATGCTAGGTATCCAACTATTGTGGCAGTACTTTCTAGTGCCTTACTGAATTAAATTTTCTAGGGGGAGGTACTATGTTTATCAACCTTTTGTTGTTTTTGCCTTAAATTCTTCAAATCCTAATTCTCTAATAGAGTACCTACCTGCAATAACTGGACAATTAACTGAATAAAACAATCATTAGCCAATTAATATGGCGGCCAAGCTAATTAATTGAGGAATGGGAAAAACACATAGGATGGGAAATTGCAAAAAGATAAAGGAAAAGATGCAATAAATAGGATTTTGATGTGCACAAAGTGTGAGCTCATGGAGATTGAGCATTTCCAAACATGAAAAGCATGACCCATCTCTTCAAGGGTGAATTGAATGATATAAAAATGGCCTGGAAATATCTAGAAGTGATTGACATTTCAGGTGGCAGAAGGGTCATTGCTTCTGATGGTGAAATTGTAAAAATATTTGGCAAGGTAGGAGATGGTGATAAAAAGCCAGGAGCTTGCTGGTGAAGTCATCAAGGAGAGGGATTGCATTTTAACTGTTAGTTGCTGACGCCAGTTGTGAAAAAGATAGTGTCAAGGTTTGGTAATGATTTCCAAAAAGCGACTGCTGTCTAGTGGAGGCAAAAGCATGGTCAGCAATTACAATGGAAATCTACTCAGTCTTCTAATGAATTAGGAAAGCTAGAAAACATTACTCTCCAGTGAAGAGAGCTGGAGGAAAAAGTAAGATTTCAATTAAGGCAAAGAATTAAACTGTTGTTTATAAAAATGATCAGTGATACAAGGAAAGGTATTTTAATAGCATACTGTTATCTTAGGCTCATTGGAAAAGCCCAGGGATAACTCTGAAGATGGGCATACTGAGATGGGCAGTTTGATGAAATAATGGTACAAAACCTAATGTGGTATCAGGGAGGTGGAATTTTCCTACAGTAAATGAGATGAAGAAAGCAAAAACACAGGAACAAATTCATAGTGGCATGGAATTACTAATGGCACGGAAAGGGAAGTGAACAATAAACAGGAACTGTGTTAATGAGAGTCTTGGAGGGGTGATGAAACTCAGACTGTAAAGGTTTCAGTTTCTCTGTGGCCAGGTTGCTAAGAACTTGCGATAAGGTATCTCAAAATTTAAGTCATGAAAACTATCATATATGAAGCCTTGTTTTTGGAATAATCAGAAGCATCTATGTTGTGATTAGTGCTGTCCCATTCATTAATTTGCTTTTGTAAACGAAGGGCTAATAAATTAAATGGAGGCAGCTATCAATTTTTCTTAAATGATGCATTTTATTTTTTCAGACACAGAATTTATGCCAGGACTCAATAAATACTTTAATTACTGTCCACTGATTAAACCATGAAAATCTTTATTCAACAAGTAAAAGTAAATTTAGGATTACTATATATATATGGAGCAACAGGTTGACCTCAAAACCTGCAAAAACTGAAAAATTGGTAAAGTGGAAACCCACAATACACTGAAGTATGAAAAATACAAAGTACATAATATACGCAAAAGAAAATCTGGCAAGATCCATTACTTATTTTCTAGACTCTGAGGCACCAAGGTGAAATTTTGTTTTCTAAAAGTTCTAAATGGAAACCCCAGTAACCTAGAAGATAGTTTCTAAGAGTTATAGGGAACTTTTATTTTCCATTTCTTTCATTTTAGTCCAGATGGGGAATTCTCCTCTGCCCTATTTTTCATCTCATTCAAATTTATCACTTGTATAATATTTTCTGTTTAGAAATGCTCTAAGAGATTCCTTCTTGAGTTCCACAATTTCACTAGAAGTAAGAATGTCATTTTCCTCCCATTGTACAGATGAAAACAAAGTACTGCATGATGAGTTTACATTGTCAGTTCACATAAATTACTGGAGACAAAATAAGAAAATAAGCTTTCTAAGTTATGATATTACATATAAACTTTTTACTTCTCTCTTTGATCTCTTCCACATACAAAATCTAGCATCATCTTCAAACTGAAATCACTCTCTCCCTCAGATGTTAAATACTTTTTTTTTTTTTCAGGCCAACTTTTCACTGACTTTCTCAGTGTGTCTTTCATTGACATCTTTTCCTATATGAACATTGTTAGCACTTAAAATGAAGTTATTCCTCAGCCTTAATTGTATACAACAAGCTATAATTACTTCATCCTAGAATTATAAGATCAAATCCAAATTATAGGTTCTGCTCAGAAACTGAAGATTTTTCCCAATTCAAGGACTTGCCACAAATCTGCTTTCCCTTACTGTTACAATGCCATAAAGTAACATCACTTACCATGCTTAAACCACACTAGAGCAGAATATAAAACAGTTCCTTAAGGGAGACATCACTCTATTTCCACTGTTTAAAATTTCCATTAAATTGTAATGGGTTTTATGTACTTCATTGACAGAGAGCCATTGTTTATGTTTCTCTAGGAGACAAGTGGAAAGAAGGCAAGGGGGCACAGTGATCTAAGAGCCAAGAGATAAAGATGTTAATTTCCACTCTGGTGTTTGCTTCCTTAATAACTGTGAAATACCATATTAGCCTCAGTTTCCTCAACAGCAAAAGAGTGTAATTGGAACAATACCACTTACTTCAGCACTGTTCAAGGGGTCAAAGGACAGGACTTATTTGACAAATCTTTGAAAATGACAGAGCACTTTGGCGAAGCATCATATTAATAAAATCACATCTCTGCTCTATTTCAGCTCTCACTATCTGTGACAAAAAACTAACAAAGAAACAACAAAGAGAACACTCTCAAACTTGCTTTCAAATCTTTAAATTCTTCACTTGCCTCTTGGCGGCCTTACACATCATGATCTTTATCCAAGAGATTTGCCCATTCGGTGTCCTGCTCTCTTTGCCATCCATAAATTACTTTGTGGAAGCCTCCCTTTCTGTTACCCTTCCCCTGCTCAGCTAAGCCTAGCTCCCATTCCTGCTGCGGTCTCCTTTATACTTTTTCATCCAGACTTAAAACTGTATAAGGTAATTATATATGTATTTTCTATATACCTCAAGGTTGAAAGTTCTGAGAGCTGGAAAGTTATCTATCTTATTCACTGTTGTTTTCCCCTGCGCCATCACATAGTAAAGCTTCCTAAAAATGCACAAATAACTACAACAGATTATGAGTCCATAGAATTTTTTTGTATCACTTTAAAGTGGTAGCCAAATAAATTTAGAAGGTAGAGCTTACAAGATGAGTCTCCTCTGATTTTTTCCATAGCATATATTCTTTCTTTAGAAAAGATTTTAATGGGGTACCTTGTTGGCTCAGTGGTTTGAGCCTCTGCCTTCTGCTCAGGTCATGATCTCAAGGTCCTGGGATTGAGCCCTGCATCAGGCTCTCTGCTCAGTGGGGAGCCTGCTTCCCCCACTCTCTGCTTGCCTCTCTGCCTACTTGTGATCACTCTGTCAAATGAATAGGTAAGATCTTTAAAAAAATAAAAATAATTTTATATATTCATTTGAGAGAGAGAGCTGAGCAGGGAGACTGAATTGGGGCTCTATGTGAGGCTTGACCTGAAGATAGACCCTGAACCATCTGAGCCCCCCAGGTGCCCTCCACAGAATATATTCTGAAAACTAGAGATTCACTCTTCTTTTGGGGTGAACTATGCATTACTTTATTACTAATTATTTAACAGCTTATTGAGAAATAATTTATATATAAAACATACTGCACATAGACATTTTTTTTAAGATTTTATTTATTTATTTAAGAGAGAGAGAGAGATCGCAAGTAGGCAGAGAGGCAGGCAGGGAGCCTGATGCAGGGCTTGATCCCAGGACCCTGAGACCATGATCCGAGCTGAAGGCAGAGGCTTAACCACTGAGCCACCCAGGTGCCTCTAGACATTCATTTTTAAATGCACAACAAAAAAAAAGGATTGACCAAAAAAGGAGTCTTGAGTCCATGACAAATATAATACTTTATTTATCACTTATTGAATAAAGTTATTAGAATTTTTTCTTGGGCTGATAAGCCACATTCAGAACTCCATTTTACCTTATGATCTTTGTATGAGGAGTTCAGAACACTCCCTGTAAGTCAATCCATATTTCCTTAGAGTACTTTCAAAATGCATTTCATGAGCCTCTATATTCTCTATGAAATTGCTCTATTGAGTAGAAAATAGTTATCACATCAGTGATTAAAGTTTCTCCAAGAGAACTTGATTTTCTAGGTCCGGATAACAAACACAGTCATATTCAAGGATAAGACCATAAGATTTCTTTGCCTCAAACAAATCCCAGTATCCCTGTGGCTGAGGTTCATTTGGAGGTATTACTGGTGCAGTATACGGAACATCCTGATCTTCACAACCACTTTATCACCTTTCCTATTTTCTGAACCATAGAGGTGGTATTCCTACTGGGCACAGTCATTTTTAACCATGTTCTTGATGTGCTATTTTCTGCCGTGCTCTCAATTATCATGTATAAAAGCCCTCACTGCTTTATTCCCTTCAGTCTGTTTAGAAATACAGAGTCTCCTGGCCTAGGTTTTCTGTTTTATCTTTTTTAATTTTTTATGTATTTATTCATTTATTTTACTTTGTGCCAAGTACTTCACCATCTGGACCTCTTGCAAACTGACACCTGTCAAATTGAGATCTCAAATCCAACATTTCTGTTCTGAGATGTGTGGTGTTTTTTAGGAAGAAGTAAGAGGCAGGGCACAAGAATTATCATATGTTTTCTTAGTTCCTGACCATTTGAATTCTGAATCAGCATCTTTCCCCTGATATTGAATAGTTCTCCATTTACTGATCTTTGTAATTTTGCAAGCATCGTGCAGTTAACTATTTTATGGCATTGAGGCAGGAAGAGGATTCACCATGTACTTTAAGACTGGCTATCTATGCACTGGCTAGCTTCCCTTCATGATGCTTACATGTGATCCTCAGGATTGTGTGAAAGAGAAAACTTTCATTGTTCACTCCTGTGAACTTCCATTTTTGTCAAAGTCCTCTATATAACTAAAAGTTTTTACCCACTCACTTACCTCTATGACTCCCCAAGTAATCAGGAATATGTTTCTCTGATCTTTTAATAAAGCAATAGTATAATAGTGGTATTTTTAGAAGTCAAGGGAATTTGAGAATCTAGAAATGTAAACTCTCTACATAGACAGTCAAATCAATTGTCACATATGCTTTTTGACTGAAAATAATTGAGAAGCCAAGTATATTTTTGTCCTCCCCCTTTCTAGTGCCCTTGCCCTTAATATGTGTACATGCACGCACATACTCTTTGCTGCTTTCATTCCTCAGTGCTCATGGACGTTATGCTCCTGCTGTATCAAATCCTTCTCCATGCACAGCAGATGAAAACTGCATTGAGACTGCTAACACTATAAATCCCCACAGTGTTGAGTGAAATGTTTGTGGGTTTAGGTCTTGACAGGAATAGAAATTCAACACTGCCACTCAGTAATACGAGACTGTCTTTACAAGTACTACCCGCAAGGCCAAACCATCCTGTTATCAAATTTCTACTTAATATGTGAAATTAATAGGGGTGATTATCAGTTGGTTATCATGGCTTTTGGAAGGCAGACATAGGCCTACCCAGCATGGGATCTATGGGCTGGTGCTCACTCAGCATTTAGGGAGACCTACTTCATTCTTCAGTGTGTCCCATTTCCTATGGCCCATTGTCCTCTGCTGTGCTGAAGCAGAGCTGTTCTGCATTATCAGCTGTATTTCCTGTGTTGTCATGATCTGGAGGAGGAGAAAGAAAAGAAAGGACTAATGTAATTTTTTTCTTATCCAATATGTGGTCTGTCTCCAGAGAACCCTAAGACTTTAAGGTATAAGGGATATCTAAAGATCAGAAAACCTAGATCCTTACTCTTGTTTGACGCTGGAATCTGCTCTGACAGTTTTAACTAATTAGCTAACTTATTCACCAATGATTTCAGCCAAACAAGATTCGTGAGATTCATTCATTTATCCATTTTTTTCTGTGAATATTTATTTCATACTGTGCTCTGAAGATACAATCGAGAAACAGCAAAAATCCCAGTTCTAATGAATTTTACATTCGAATAGGAAAAGAAAGACCAAAAAACCAAAAACAATTAGCAAAAAGGTATGACGTCAGTTATCATTAAGAGCCATAGATGAAATAGGGAAAAGAATTGCTAAAGAGAATGAGGGAGCTCAATTTCGAATCAGATGATTAGGAAACATCTCACTGAAGAAGTGTCTGGGGACAGAAGCCTCGGGAAGTGAGCATGAGTGTTATCCATAGAAGAGCTTTCTAGGCAAAGCCAAAACCCAAACCAAAACACTTATGGATATAAAAGCTGTTAGGTGTCTGTTGCCTGATGTGTTCAAAGAGCAAAGGTCCAGTGTAGCTAACACACAAGAAATAAGGGAGATAATAATAGGACATGTGGTCAGAAACGTAATATGATTAGAGGAGAATGATATGCGGATCTCCTGGGACATTGTAGGCTACTGTAATGATTTTTGCTTTCTCTCTGACTAGTAGGGCAAGTCACTGATAGGTTTTGAAGGATGGAGTGGCATTATATGATTGACATTCTAAAAGACGAGTGTCTATATATTTATATATTGGTGTCAGTATAAATATAGATATGGATAATTTCCCCCAGCTGCAGTGTGGAGAATAGATAATTGGGTCAAAATCAGAATCAGGGAACGAATGAGGGGGCTGTCACAATTATCTAGACTAGAAACCCGGGTGGCTTGGATCATGTCACTGTGGTGGATTCAGTAAGCTATTGAATTTTTTTTTTAAGATTTTATTTATTTATTTGACAGAGATCACAAGTAGACAGAGAGGCAGGCAGAGAGAGGGAGGGAAGCAGGCTCCCTACCAGCAGAGAGCCGGATGCGGGACTCGATCCCAGGACCCTGAGATCATGACCCGAGCCGAAGGCAGCGGCCTAACCCACTGAGCCACCCAGGCGCCCCAAGCTATTGAATTTTAAATGTATTTTGAAAGTAGAGCTGATAGGATTAGTGGCCAAAGTGAATGCTGGCTATAAAAGAAGAAGAATTAAGGATTAAGAATTAGCTTAGGCAGCTGAAAGCAATGTAGCTATAATCCATTTGGACTAGATGTCAAGGGAAGCAGGCTTTGGGAGATAGGACAATCTCTTTGGGAGATTGGAAACATTGAGTTCAAGGTGTCTTTGACTACTTAGGTAAAGACAGTAGGTGGTATTGCACAGGTCTGGAATTCAGGGATTTAGGAGAGAAATCCAGGCTAAAGAATACTTTTAGAGTTCATTCATATTTAGATAATATTTAAAGCTATGATTATCAAGGAGTGGATTTAAATAAGGGAGAAATATCCAAATATTTTGTTTAAAGTTCTATGATGTTAGGATCATGGGAAGCTAAAAGAAATAACCACTGATAAAGAAGGGAAAATGCTGGGAGGGGGAAGGCTCTGGAACACCACTGAAGAAGGATTTTTAGAAAATGGCTATGCCTAAAACTACTATAATGCTATGTGTTAATTCTCTCAAGTAAGAAAAGTGGGAGTGAATAATACATAAAATTCTGCTGATAAATAAAGGATGGCAAAAGCTGAGGACTCCTGCATTTAGCAATGTGTTTCTAGGTGATTTTGATGGAAGTAGTTGTGGCATGAAAGTCTCATTGGAATATTCTTGAGGAGAACAGGCTGCAGAGAGTAAGACTGCAGATTGTCTGTTAAATAGAGCAGAGAAAGAGTGATGCTTAGGGAGAAATGGGGCCTGTGTGTGTGTGTGTGTGTGTGTGTTTAGACAGCACATATCACAAGCAGATTTTATTCTCTGGGAATGGTACCCTATAAAAGTCAACTCATTCCATCTTTGACCTGTCTGACTTTTACACTTTATTTTAATCATCCACCAACCTCTCTCACCACCATCTCTGTTAAAATCTTCTTGAATTCGTGACCGTACTGAATTATTTTTTCCTCATATAGCCAATCCATCAATAAAGGTTTGGGTTGCAAACGCCAGTTTCATTGGAGTATGGGAGCATCTTCACATCAATACAAATGTCTTCCTGAACAGGAAATGAAGAGATCTAAACTCCCTTTTTCTACATCTCAAAAAATAAACACTACAGGGGGTACAAGACAAGGATGTCTCTGTTTTAGTCAATAGTTTTGCTTCCTTGTTACCGGTAAGTCGTACTTTGGGGGACATAATGGAAGTATTGCAGTTCAGGTTCCTATGACTAAAAATGTGCATCCATAATGATTTTAAACAAGCAATTTGTAATTCTCTTTATATTATGCCACAAAGAAATGTTGGTGAGGTAGGAATGCCTTCTTACACTGAAGATTAGAATACACCAAGAGGTTTTCTAAACTATGGAAGGGACTTGGCAGAATCTACAGTTTTCATCAATTATTGTCACAAACAATGCTACATAACAAACCACTTACTAACCTATGTACCCAGCATCCATGAGGTGGAGAAATGCTGTAGATTCTTAGTAGACAGGACTGCAAAGTCACTTGGCAGACAAAAACGGGAAGGTGTGAAAAATAATGCAATTCATTTTTGACTGCGTTGTTGCAATTTGCTGTGTTTTTCTAACTGGCTCAGGATATATCCTAAGTAGTGACTATTAAAAAGAAAAATGATGGTATGAGAAGTAAACTAATATAATTCTAATTATTAAATATGGAATAATGTGATTGTGAAATTTCTTGAAAACAGAGTTCATTATCTCAGCCTCTTCACTCAGTTAACTGTGTGTCCATAGACAAATGTATCTTTTTTTTTAATTGAATTTATGATAAAGTCTATATATTCATATACACTTTTTTGGTCTGCTTCTCCTAGTCAACTGAAAACTAATCAAAGACCTAAACGATAAGAATTTGGATCCCCAGAGTATCACTAGCCCTTAGCACGTAATAGCACTCAGTAAGCACACATTGAAGGAAAGAGAGAAGAAGGGAAATGTTGAGTAAGCAGGAGCCAAATGAAAGGAAGAGAGGAGAATGGTAGGCAGAAGAGAAAACAGAGTAGTGGACTCTGACGTGAGAAGGAATGTGGTATGCAGACCTGTAAGCAGTCTGTCCAGTGCAGTATGATTGACAGAAGAAGGGCAGAAAAGATTTAGAAATAATCCTTACTCTGAGAGCACAAGGATGCAAAGTTCATTTTCAATAGTTTCAATGGCAGTGAGATTCTACTGATATGTTCTGTAAGAGAGAGTTATGTGATGAGATTTCTCTTAAAAAAAAAATAGTACTCTGCTGTTTCCCACAAAAGTTCTGGGAAGACATGGTACTGACCATATACTCACCCAGCTGTACACACATTTATCTGTCACTTCTTCTGAGCCACCCACCTGCAGGGCAGGTGTGGAGTTCAGAGCCCATTCCATTGAAGAGTTGGTGCTGGTCTTTCCCTCCAGCAGAGCCTGGAGAGTGCTGTTCAAGGGAGTTCGACTAGAGTGTGTGTACAAACTTGACTGGCCCTCTGGGAGATAAAGAATTACCAGCTGCCTGGGCTGGGTCCTGGGACTGCTTCTGGCTTTGGGAAAGCTCTGAGCTTCCCCTGATGCTCTCACTGCCCAGCCAGGCCTCAGGGGAAAGGTCTTTGTCTTCCTTGTAGAAAACAAAGCCCATCACATCCCACCAGGGACATTATGGTAACTGAAAAATGTCTTCCCAAATAACAAATTCCAGTCCATAAATGGTGGGACAAAACCTCTGGTCTCATAAAATCAAGTGGAAAGAATATTTTAAAGTATCATGAATGATATAAAACAAATGAAGGGAAGATGAGACTTGGAGAAAAAAAATCTGAAAACCAGATAGGATGATACTCGAATCTTCAGGAAGAGAAAATAATTAGGCAGGCTATCAGACTTAGCTAAAAAAAGACAATTTCCCTGACCTCAAGAGAAATCCAAAGATACACACTCAAAGAGCAAGAATGTAAGTCCCAAGAGAAGTCTCCCTGCCTTGTTCACCACCGAATCCCCAGATCAAGAAAAGTACCTGGCACGAAGTAGGTCCTAAATGGATTTTTGCTTTGAGAATTAATAAGCTTGAAATTTGCTTCTGGCTAAATTTGATGAAATGCTTTGAAGGCATGATGTTAAATGACATATAATCTGTTAGGGTCTGTGATCAAAGGAGCGAGACTGATACAAAGCGAAGGTCAAGCAAAGCTTTATTTTGAGCCAAGCATTGAGAATCAAACTGACCAGTCAGGACCGCCTTTTACAGAGAGAACAACCGCTGCCAGCCTCACAGACTAACTTTTAAAGGGCAAGGGCCATGTGGTTGAGCCTGGCCACACATAGGTGGCCAATGAGATTATTAACACACAGAGAAAGTTGCAGTCATGCTAGGTCACACATGGGTAGCCAATTGAATTACAATTCACCCTATAGTAGATACTTAACTAGCCTATCACCTTGGTCAGAATTGGTGCCCAAAAGGCGGGGCCAACATTCTTTAGGGAGATAGTGATTGGATATCTCCACCTGGCCTGACCTGCCCTTGTATTTGGGCTCTGTTACCTGGGACTGGTTGACCATATTTTACTAGTTTCCCAGACTTGCTTTTAAGTAAGTCCCCTGGAGGGGGGTGGGCAGGGTCAGTTTAAGTTTTACTGCATAAACAACAAAATGGCTGTTCAACTGAGATGGAGCCGCAATCGATAAATAGGCCCCTACATATTCTACTTAAAGTAAAGGGGATCAAGACAGAGAAAAAAGTGCAACTGTAGTTAAAAATGAAACAAAATGGAACATTGGGGTTTTCTTCAATATGCCTCAACATTTGACTCTTAACCAAAAGGTAGTAAATTATTATTGATCACTTATACAGGCCATAAATATCAGTCAGTCATGGTGATGCCATAACAAACTACCAGAGTCAAAAGTGATTGGAAGGTATATTTAGACTAAATTTAAAAAGGCTTAAACAAAAACTTTGTAACACTCATATACTCGGCATGAAATTGTACGAATGTGTGTTATTTTTAGCAAAGAAGTTCATGTTTAATAGAACACTTATTTAATTTCCTTTTATATTCTCCAAATACTTGTTAAATGTCAAGTAATGGGCTTTATGTCACTATATAGCCTTTAATGCTATGGGAGTGTAAAGGTTGTTAAGGAAAAAAAAAAAAAAAAGCTTCCCTGTTGTTTTACCCTGAGTAGAATATCTCATGTCCCTTGCTGAGTGAGAGAGGCAATATGCTAACAGGAGTAGAAAACTGAATTTCATGATCTCTGGGTGACTTTCTGTATGTACAATGGTATGATTTTCTATTGATGACTATGGTATGTAAGGATGATCGCTACTTCTTAAATTCTTGGAAACTTTACAGAGCAGTTTCTTCTTCCCATTCTTTGGGATTTTAATAACATTTACACTAGTCAGAAAACCATAGATCACTATCTACATATTTTTTAAATGAACTATTTTTAGAAAATCCCCAAACACATATTGCAAACTGTATACAGAAGTATTACATTCTCCTTCTCTGAATATGTTTGCCAATAATTCCAACAAACTTTGTACGACTCCCATTTTCCTTTGGTATACAGGAAAGTATAAAAAAAGAAATAGCAGCAGCTTTTCAGAGGTCTCTCAGAACAATGAACCTTTCCTTTATGGCTTTTATGGGACAGAATCACTCCTATCATATTTTTAACATGGTTTTAATAGTCAATGTTGACTTCTTTTACTCCCACCAGTTTTGTCTGTATCACCCATCACGTTGTATGATGCTAATTCATTCCAAATGATGAACTGTCCCACTGGAAGTATGAGTGTGCAGTGCTGCCAAACTCAGGAGGTCAAAAGGACATTTTATTGGTACCATGTACTCACCTGGGGAAGGGTGGCTACATTGTTCTATAAAAAAAAATAAGACACTTAATTTATCACATCACTTGGAGCACAGACTGTATCTTTGAATTTGCCCTGTAAAAACAGGCCATGCAGTATCATTAGGCAGAATGAGAGAACGATTATACGGAAAACAAAATGAAAACTTTCTTGTTTCTGACCCTTTGGAATCCTATTCCATTATTGATGAGGTCAGAGAAGGCAAGCTGAGTACACAGCACAGGCTGACACCTGCATCTGTAAGGACCTATTTTATATTTTTATATTTTAGCAAGAGGCTTTCATTGAGGTTAAACAAAAACCTTGTTGTTTAACCCTTAAACTGTCCCTGCTCCCCTTCCCCCAGGGGATTCACTTAAAAACAAGTCCTGGAAACCAGCTCCAGGTAACAAAGCCCAGATACAAGGGTGGGTCAGGCCAGGTGGAGACATCAGTCAGTGGGGGGGTTGCATACTGTCTCCTTAGCTACCAAGGAGTATGGGCCCCCGGCCCTTTGGGAGCCTTTTTGGTGCCAATCCTAATCAAGGTGTAACAGGCTGGTTCAAATGTCTACTAGGGTAAATTGTAACTCAATTGGTCACGTACCATCACTGTGGAGTTTCCTGTGTGTGTTAAAATCTCATTGGTCACCTGTGCATGGCCAGGCCTGACCACATGGCCTTTGCCCTTAAAAGCTAGACTGTGAAACAGAAAAGGGTCGCCCTCTCTTGTAAGAGGTGCGTCCCCAAATGTTCGGTTAGATTCTTGATGCTTGGCATGAAATAAAGCTTTTCTTGACCTTCGCTTTATATCAGTCTCACTCCTTTAATCACGGACCCATTATTGGGGCATAACAGCACCCTCCCCCCAATCCCCACTCCTGGGTTGGACTTGGGTGACACTCTTCCAGGAATCTCCCCCAACTATCTTGATGTTAATACCTTGCTACAGGGGAAAACCTTGAAAATGGAAGGCCTCTGGTATCCAGTTTCTTGTAGGTCCTCTTTAGCATATGAAATTTCTTTAGAAATCTCCCTTTTCCCTTATCTCCCCCAATCCATAGTCTATAATCAGCTGCCAGTCACAACCCCAGTGCAGCAGCTCTTTTCTGCCCACATGTACTGTCCCTGTGCTTTAATAAACCACCATTTTGCACCAAAGACATCTCAAGAATTCTTTCTTGGGCATTGACTCTGGACTGCACCCCATCGACCCTCACTTATATTCTAAAATTTCATCATTCGGCCTGTGAACATGGGGCTTTGAGTCTTTACATCTGGACACTGAGCTTCAGTGCAAAATTGGTGAGTACTTTCTCTCCTCTTCCTTTACTCTCATTTCAGGGGCTTTTCAAGGAGTGTGGTCTTATTGGAACACTTGTATGTCAATTGCTCAGGCTGTGATCCTCTAGCCCATGGCTGCTATATGGGGAGAGAAAGCCTGCCTTTTGGCTAGAAGTTAGTACCCTGAATGGTAAGACCCAGAAACTTGATACCTTCTCTTTATTCCTTTTATTTCTTCCTTTCCTTCTTTTTTTCATTTCTCCCCTTCCCCCCTTTCCCCCATCCCCCTTCCCCTTCTTTCCCTTTGACGGGAGAGACACAGTGAGACACACAGGTGCCCCTTTATTCCTGTTCTTATACAAAGTTGTCTGTCTTGGGCGCAGGACAGCCACCTAAGTCACCAGGACGGCTGCCAGTCTTAAGACTCCTTGTGCAGTTCCCTCCTGATTGATCTAATGTGATCCCTTCCACATCCTTGGTCTGGCCACTTCTGGCTGTGGGACTTCCACCAGGGATGAAGTTTTAGAATATAGGTGAGGTTCAATGGGGTGGAGTCTGGAGCCGAAGACCAAGAAAGAATTCTTGAAACAGCTTTGGTGCAAAATGGTGGTTTATTGAAGAACAGGGTCAGAACCTGTGGGCAAAAAGAGCTCCTTCCCTGGGGTGGTGAGTTGTGGCAGGTTATGTACCATTGGGTTTGGGGAGGTAAGGAAAAAGGGAGATTTCAACAGAACTTTCATATGCTAAAGAGGACCTATAAGATACCAGATACCAGAGACCTTGCCATTGTCAAGGTCATTTTCTCCTAAGCAAGGTATTAACATACCTCTGTCCTCTACTAAGTACTTAAAGCTATAAAATTTGGTAATTTCCCCTTTTAAAACTTTTCTAGTATTTTCCATGGGTTAAAATGACAGGGCAGTATGCAACTTTCAGGGCAGACAGTGGCATGGCATGGCACAGCATTTCAGTTCATTCACCAGGCACCCATCTGTAGCCTAGGATGTGGTGGGGAAGGGGATGGGTGCTGATGATGAAGTTCTAGAATCTAGGTGAGATTTGGTGGGGTGAGGTCTGGAGCCGTTGACCAAGAAAGAATTCTTGAGACATCTTTGGTGCAAAATGGTGGTTTATTAAAGTTCGGGGACAGGACCCGTGAGCAGGAAGAGCTGCTACCCTGGGGTTGTGAGGGATGGCAGGTTATGTACCATGGGGTTGAGGGGAGGTAAGGGAAAGGGAGGTTTCAATAGAACTTTCATACGCTAAAAAGGACCTACAAGATATGGGATACTGGAGGCCTTGCCATTGCCAAGGTAGTTTCGCCCTCTAGCAAGTATTAACATTAAGATGGATGGAAGATTCCTAAAGAATGTCACATGTGTCCCACCCAGGAGTGGGGGTGAGGAGGAGATTGCAAGGTATCAGCCTTTTGCTTTGTCCTCAGCCAGCCTTCTGTTCCTTCATAACTGGCATCCCTCCAGAGCCTTTTTTGGCAGGAATGCCTTCATGGGGAAGGTAGGATCATGATCACTAGTGATGTCTTGTTTAAGGGATGCCTCTGGTCACTTTTGACACAGGGGAACCTCTGATGTATCCTGTGTGGGGTGCCAGCTGGAAGTCAGGGGATTTGGTAATGGACTTTATTTTTCTGGGAGCATGGCCACAGTAAGCTTCTTCAGTTCCCAAGGATCTACCTTGGGGTGCCTTTTAACCCACTGGAAGCAAACTGCATTACAAAACTTAGGAAAGGACTGAGCTCCTGGAACACTGCATGGCCTCAGTGGGATCTATCAGTTAGATCTCCTCTGCAGGAAATAGGACAGATGGACCTAAGGAAACTTCATTGCTCATACCTATGCCTCAACTGCTTTACACTGGGACCCCGACCTAAGGGCCTTCTGCAGAATGTGTTTACACATTCTGGCTAATAACCCCCTCCTGACATATTGGATGATAATTATGTAACTAAGCCACCTCCTGGTAAACCCAGGTTGCTGGCAGATACACAGGCCATCCCTAGCAAAGGGGACTGACTTTCAATCTCTGTTCCTCCTAACAGATATAGGGGCTTCTCCCTCACTCACTTCCCGGGGTTGATGGCTATAACTGGAGCCAACTGGGGTTAGTCTCCCTTGAGATAGAGACATTAAGGGATATTACCAAGCAGCTGCTGAAACTCCCTTTGTTTCAGGGAAATTCCCGGTCTTCTCTGGCCCAACTGTGGACTGCGTAACCCCTCCCCTCTTGTTGGTGGGAAAACAAGGTGTTTGCTCCTCTGTTGGAGCTGATGAGCTCTGAAACCTGGAACCCTTTTCTGCCTTCTGGCAGCACTTTGTCTCTTCTCTCTCCCCTTCCCCTGTTTCTACACCAATGTGGGTGTGGCCTGTGTGACTAGCCTCTAGACCTTCTTTGGTGTCTCCTGCACAATGGCTGCTCCTCTCTTCATAGTCAGGGAGTGACAAGCACACCCTGAACCTCACACCTCCCACTCCAGATTGCCCCACCCATGTCTCAGGTAAACACTGGAAGTGGGGTGGGCCCAGGTGGAATGTCAATGAGTATTTAAACTAAGTTAAGTTTGTTGGTTTAATTAAGATAGATAGGTCATTACAGTTATCAGCCCTGGATGTGAATCTTACTCTGTCGAGGTTTGCTGAAAGTCAAATAAGCTAATATAACTCTGTTGCAGTTTGTTAGCAAAAAAAAAAAAAAAAAAAAAAAAAGACTGAACTGATGGTTCATTGTCTCAAACTTCATGGGTAATTATTCAAATAGCTTTCAAAGTCTTTGGACTTGGATGATAAATAGAATTAAATTCATTGGACATCTAGGTCTTTTCCAAATAGGATAAAGTGCTAAGTCATTAATTACTGGACATAGGTCAGTGCTTTTGACTTCTTACTGCAAAGAAATTAAGGATATTTAAATCTGTTGGTAATGTTTTGTGCTTAATAGAGTCACAAATTTGCCATCTAAATAATTCTGATATAACAGTTCACAGTTGGTTCCTCCTTAGTCTTCACTGGAGATTAAGGTTTCCAAAGAATGCAAAATTTCTAAATGACTGATGGGAATGCATTGTTGTTGAAGGTAAAAGGTAATTTTGTCCTAAATAAGATGGTTGTTTGGGAAGATGGCTTGGGACATGTGGAGGCCGAGAAAATTTAAGGCCATCCCACCTCAAGTTTAGCTGATGTGGGAAACAGAGGCAGAAGAAAATCATTAAAATTCCTTACCTACTGACAAGCCCTTGAAACAGACCGAGCGGCTCTCTCCTGGTGACTCAACTGCCCTCACCTTGAGGTTTTGCTAAGGACGATCCCAGCCTGACCGACCCCCTACTCCAACAGGTCCAACCAGGATCCTGTAAGTCTACTTTAATAATTCCTTTAGGAAACTTTATCTCTAAACATCCAAGATAGTGTCAACAATCATTCCCAAGCATATGACCCATTGATATACAACTAAAGGGTCTCACGAGAAGATTTTTATTACTGGTAATGAATAACCTTTTCCCCAGACAATAGCTAGCCCCTCAAAGTCCTGGAGATCTTGCTTCCAAAATTCCTTAGAGATTTACATAATCCCTAATCCCCTTTGTCCTCACCTCCCGCTGAGTCTGCCCCTACTCTGCCTTTAAAACTGTGACTGTAATCTGGTTCAGGGTCCAAATCCCTACTCTGCTGTGTCGGGTATACTTGGGCCCAAGATTAAGCTTGTCAAATAAACCCTCATGTAATTGCATCGGTGTTGGCTCCTTGGTGGTCTCTCAGACATGAAAACTTGGGCATAACAGGACAAAATCTGAATGCAGAGGAAAACTGTAGAAAGTTTGTGAAGGAAAAATTTTGGAATGGAGTTTTAGGTTTGGTCAGGGAGGACTAAAAATAAAGATTTTTTTAAAAAGATTTTATTTGTTTATTTAACAGACAGAGGTCACAAGTAGGCAGAGAGAGATGAAGGGAAGCAGGCTCCCTACTGAGCAGAGAGCCCCGATGCAGGGCTCAATCCCAGGACCCTGGGATCATGACCTGAGCCAAAGGCAGAGGCTTTAACCCACTGAGCCACCCAGGCGCCCCTGTATATTCACTTTAATACCATTTTTTTTCCTTAAGATGTGACCTTGGATAGGACTAGTTAGAGCCAGATAATTTAAAAGCATTTAGACTTTGTGCCATAATTTAGATGACAGTACGAATGTAGCCATCATCTCTGCCTCATTATAAGGGCATTTCTGATAGCTTTGCCTGTTATCCATAAGGTGAATAAAAAGACAAATCAACAAGAGTGGAGGAAAGTTGACAAAGAAGTAGAGAGTGGTGGTCTTTTTTTTTTTTTTTTTTTTTTTTAAAGATTTTATTTATTTATTTGTCAGAGAGAGAGAGAGCGAGCGAGCACAGGCAGACAGAGTGGCAGGCAGAGGCAGAGGGAGAAGCAGGCTCCCCACAGAACAAGGAGCCCGATGTGGGACTCGATCCCAGGACGCTGGGATCATGACCCGAGCCGAAGGCAGCTGCTCAACCAACTGAGCCACCCAGGCGTCCCGAGAGTGGTGGTCTTGATGAAGTTCTAGAATGTAGGTGAGGTTCGGTGGGGTGAGGTCCTGAGCCGATAACCAAGAAAGAATTCTTGAGACATCTTTGGTGCAAAATGGTGGTTTACTAAAGTTCGGGGACAGGACCCATGGGCAGGAAGAGCTGCTGCCCTGGGCTGTGAGGGATGGCAGGTTATGTACCATGGGGTTGGGGGAAGCAAAGAAAAGGGAGGTTTCAATAGAACTTTCATATGCTAAAGAGGCCCTACAAAGATACTGGATACCAGAGGCCTTGCCATTGCCAAGGTTGTTTTGCCCTTTTTAGCAAGCTATTAAGATAGTTGGGAGATTCCTAAAGAATGTCACAGTATGTCCCACTGAGGAGTGGGGGTGGGGGCGGAGGTTGCAAGGTGTCAGCCTTTTGCTTTGTCCTCATCCAGCCTTCTGTTCCCTCATCAGTCTGAATCTTAAGAAAACCAATTCTTACCTTTCTTGGCACCACAGTAAGGATCCACCACAGAGTAGGAAATCAGTAACAATACCTGACTTATGAAAATATACCACAGAGGATGCTGGGGGTGATGGAAGGTTTGGGAGGAGGGCAGACATCTTTGGAATGCCCTGGCCTGTTCCCCACTCTGCTGTTGGAATGCCATGGGGAGGGGCCTTCCCCACAGCTTTGTTAGTCCAAATAGCTGCCCTGGGATCTAAGAAATGAATGCATTGTCCCCTAGGCTATGTTTGGCAGAACTGGTAGAACAGGAAGATTAGCATATTGTATCTTTCCCAGAAAGAGCTCCTCCTATTGTCAGTGAGAGCCCTCATTGAGAAACTGTGGTAAGGATATGTGATTATCCTGAGGGACCCATAAAGCGGGAGCAAAGAAGGGCAAAGTGTCTCCAAGCGTTGACCCTCTTGCCTTGCCTCTCTGTGACAGCCACGTTTGGAGTAGTCTTTCATCCGTCTGTACAGGGATTGCTGTCCATTCCTGGCAAGGACTACTTTTCTGAAATCCTGTGTTCTCATGAATTTTTTGAAGTACAATTAATATGTGGTCTCATATTGGTTTCAGGGGTACAATATAATGGTTCATCAATTCTGTACATTACGCAGTGCTCATGAAGATTGGTGAACTCTTCCTCTCTTATCTATTTCAGTAACCCCCCCCACCCAACAGCTTCCCTCTGGGAACCACCAGTCTTTTCTATTTAAGAGCCTTTTTGTCTATTTTTCTTTGTTTGCTTCTTAAATTCTACATATGAATAAAATCATAGATTTGTCTTTCTCTAACTTATTTCACCTAGCCTTATTCCCTCTGGGTCCATCCATGTTTTTGCCAATGGGAAGATCTCCTCCTTTTTTATGGCCAATGAATATTACATTGTACATATATGTCCCATCTTCTTGATTGATTTATCTAGCAGCGGACACTTGGGTTGCTCATCAACAAAACAAAAAGGCAACCTCCTCAATGGGAAAAGATATTTGCAAATGATCTATCTGGTAAGGGGTTAATATGAAGAGGAAAATGACCCAGAGCAGGCCGGGGCCAGGAGGCCTGAGAAAATGGAAAGTTACTAACAACGAGCTAGAGATAAGCAGTGGTCCTACTGGCAGCAAGAGCTAATCAGCCCTTTCTGCTTCTGTAAACAGGCTCCCACCACAGGCTCCCTGCACTCCTGTTGCAGCCCAAAGCAGCCGCTGCTCCCCCAGTTTAAACCCACCTTCCAGCAGTCAGCATAGCCCTGGGGACCTGACTGCCTGCAGTGCCCTATGAAAGCCTTGTGACCCCATTCCCTGGGGCCCAGAGTTTTGAGCATGAGCTCATCTGGGTCCACAGGCATGAAATAAATTCGAGTACTCCTACTTCTCCTAGTGTCCCTTGATCTCTTGCCCGTCTAATTTTCATTTTTCTGCAACAAATGTCCACAATGTATAAAGAGCAGATACAACTCAACTTCAAATTTTAAAAATCCAATTACAAATGGACAGTGGAGCTGAATAGACGTTTTTCCAAAGGCAGCATACATATGGGCAACAGAGACATGAAAAGATGCTTAACATCACTCATCATCAGGGAATGCAAACAAAAACCATGGAGAACTGTCATCTCACTGAAAGGTCCCCCAATAATGGGTCCGTGATTAAAGGAGTGAGATTGATACAAAGCAAAGGTCAAGCGAAGCAAAGGTCAAGCGAAGCTTTATTTCACTCCAAGCATCAAGAATCAAACCGACCGGCTGGGCCTATGCCTCTTACAGAGAGTGCGAAACCCCCCCCCCCCCGCCCCCCCGCCTTACCGACTAACTTTTAAAGGGCAAGGGTCATGTGGTTGGGCCTGGCCACACACAGGTGGCCAATGAGATTTTAACACACAGAGAAAGCTGTAAAGTCATGCTAGGTCACACACGGGTGGCCAATTGAATTACAATTTACCCTAGTAGATACTTGAACTAGCCTATCACCTTGGTCAGAATTGGTGCCCAAAAGGTGGGGCCCATACTCCTTGGTAGCTAAGGAGACAGTATGTGCCCCCCTGATGTATTTGGCTTACTAATTTCTTCTAGTCTTCAAGGAAGAATTAACTTTCCTGTTCTAGTCTTAGTCCAATCCCCTTTGTAGCCTAATTTAGTCCATTTCTGTAAATATCTTAAATATTCCTTGACCAGGAGGGCTGTGGCAGCGATTATGCGGAGGCAAGGGGAAACCCAGCAGCTACTAGATCTAGTTTCTTGCTAAGATAGGCTACTGGCCTTTGCCAAGGCCCCAGAGTCTGAGTCAGGACTCCTTTGGCCACCCCTGCCTTTTCAGCCACATGCAAGTGGAAGGGCTTGGTAACGTCTGGGATGGCCAATGCTGGGGCACTCAGTAAGGCTGTTTGTAATTCCTGAAATGCTCTTTCTGCCTCAGCTGTCCACTATACCATAGTGAGTCCTCCCTTAGCCAGTTCGTAGAGAGGTCGCGCCATCTCCGTGAGCCACGGTATCCACAGCCTACAGTAGCCCACCGTCCCAAGGAATTCCCTCATGGAGATCAAAGCCTAAATAAGTGGCATGGCTCTAACAAAGCTGTGCTTTCTTTGCGTCCCCCACTACCCTTTTTCCTGCAGAGTCTGTAAGAGAGCTCTTGTCCCCCACAAGCATGACTCAGTCCTCAGTGGCTATTTCTACTATTCCCACTAATCCAGTCAGATTCTTTCCTTCAAATCCTTCAATTTTCTGAAGTTTCCTCCTTATATTTGGGGCTGACTGACTGGCAAAATCAAGATCGTTTAAACGAGCTATCATGCAACTTCTCTGAAGTTTACCTCAAGTTGTCTAGCTTAAGTAAATAAACATTTAAAAACAATCAAATCTAGAATTTAACATCTATAAAGGTGTGTTATTAAAACACAATTTTTCTCTCTAAAATAACCCTCTTTTCCAGAGATAGCCAAATCAGGACTAATTCATTTGAAAAACAAGTCCAATTTTAACAAACTTGGCCCAATTGTTACATAAGTTCAGCAAGAACAGTAAGTGATCATATAGATCTTTTAGAATCTGCTTTGCTGGAACTTCTTATAAGGAATCTCTAGGTTGAACTTTTAGTAGCCTCTCTGGGCCAGAAGCCAAGCCATGTAGTTGCCATCAGACATGCATGTAATACCTGTTGATTTGGGCGAATTCCTCTTCCTGAGGTATCCAAAGTATCCTGAGGCTTCTGCACCTGCCAGGGAGTGACATCCTTTACTCACCTGGTGAGGCTGCTGGGAACTCTGTAAGCAAGGTATCAGGCCAACAGTTCCAAAGGGCTTTACAGCTCCAGGTTTTATAAAGTCAACCTTAGTTCCTTTAAGCTGTCTGGTCATATCTGAGTCTTTTCAAATATGACATTCCAGTCAAAGCCTTGGTAAAATAACCAGTGTTTCAAATGGTGTCCTGTTACAGGGAGAACAGATTCTTATTGAACTTATGCAAATGACTGATTACCATGGAAGAAAGAATACTTACTAAGACCTTTTGGTTTCAGAGGGTTCAGATAGAAAAGTTGAATGCCTTGATTTGTTTACAAATGAGTACTTTTACATCTCTGTAAGTTACAGATAACTTAAGAAAAAGTTTCCCTAGCCTCCAGTAGCAAACATTACAGAACCAGTATTGTTTAAAATAAGACAAAACATTAAGATACACAACATTACAACCTTTCAGTTCATCTAGTCCCATGTTACTAATTCTGGTTTAGCTTGAATGCAGCTTTTACTTCTGCAAATTCTTACCCATTTTAGTTCCAGGATTTTAACATATCAAAGACCTATATTTGTCCTGAAAGTTTCCCATATGAATTTCCTTTAAGGTGGAATTCATCTTACAAGAGAACTAAAACAATTACAAATGACAAAAACTCAGAATAGATATGGTTAAATATCAAGTGATGACCCTTATCAAAACATTAAAACTTTAGGAAACGTATAGAACCTTTAGAGTAGTTACAGCATTTACCCAAATGTAACCCAAGGTTTGTCATTGATTTAACAGTACTCCCTGAGTAACTTAGTATATCAAGGGAAAGTCTTATGAGTCAAAGAGATCTCATTTACAATTTAAATCTTGTCGACAATTGCTAAAACTTTAGAAAGTTTTAAAGCACATGCCTAAATATAATTAGGGATGTTAAGCACCTGATAAAACAAAACATAGAAACTGAATTTTCTGGACAGGCAAAGAGAAAACCATTTACATTTTTTAACAGATCAATTAACCTAAGAAAAATTTGCCCTTTTAAACAGAAAACCAGCTTTTTTTATACCAGTGTCTTTCTTTTTTATTCTTAAGCATGCAGTCTTAAGATAGTGGGTTTACTGGGTTTCCCTCCCATTGTGAATGATGTCGCAGGCAAAAGGGAGGGGGATCTTTCAGATGTTGTCCTGCTTGTGTCCCTCGCAGAAACTTAGGAGTGTCTTAGCTAAAGTCTGTCCATATAAGCCCTGAACTAGGCTACTCCATGGAGTTGGTGACCGTTATGCCATATGATGCCCTGCGAGACTCAGGGTGCAGCCCCCTCAGACTCCATAGCCGAAGTGGTGGAGCCATACAGACACATTCACACAGTCAGGCACTCTTCAGATTTAAACAGGTTGGACACCCCTCCCCACCTGGGTATCCCTGGCTAATGGGAGGTAATCAGTCTCCCCTTCCATTCTTTACAAATAGGTCTGGCTCAGACAGTGCCCCCTCCCCATGGGGGGGGGGCTGTTTTTCTTTCTTATTCAAACAGGATCAGGCATCTGGTCTTTTTCTCTCTTTTTTACATATCTCCTACTTTCCTACATACAGAGTTGCTTCCCTTATTTCCATCAGTCTTAGTTACACTTAGCAGAATTTTGTACTCTTAGAAATACCTTAACCTATACTGAAGACTAAATATAAACCAATTGTGAACTGTTACAACAGATTTTTTTAGATGGCAAATTTATCAATCAGTTAAGAACAAAACGTTTACCAACAGATTTAAAAGCACAAACCTAGTTCCAGCAACCAGCGTTCTAGCATTTTATCCCATTTGGTTTAAAGTTTCAGGTTACCAAAGACTTTGAAAGCTACTTTAACAATTACCCATTAAAATTTTGAGACAGACAATTAACCATCATTTTAGTCATCTCTTTGTTAACACATTTTAACAACGCAAGTTTAATTGATCTTAAGTAAAAACTCTGAAGTTTCACATTTACTACTGTTAACTCAAAAGACATGTTTATCCTAATTAACCCAACAAACTTAACTTAGTTCAAATACTGATTTACGTTCCTCCTGGGCCCACTCCACTTCGAATGCTTACCTGAGACCTGTGTGGGAAGATCTCTAGTGGGGGGTGTTAGGCCAAGGGGATGCTCTTCTTGTTTCCCAACAGTGAAGAACAGAAAAAAGTGCCACCAGAAGGCAGAGAAAGGGTTCCCAGTTCTAGGGCTCATCAGTTCCAAGAGAGGAGCAGACATCATGCTTTCCTGCAGCAAGGGGGAGGAGCTAGGCAGTCCCCATGGGGCCAGAGAGGGCAAGGAATATACCCAAAACAAAGGTAATTTTGACAGCTGCTTGGGAATATTCCTTAAGGTCTCTGTCTCAAATTAGACTAACCACAATTGGCTCCAGTTATAGCCATTAAAAGTCAGAGTCCCCTTACTCTCTGCTTGCCCCATTCCTTCAAACACAACAAACAGCACAGCAGACACCAAAAAGGCAAAACAAAGACAACTACAGGCCCAGTGGTTCTTACCCAGAACCTACCATCAGTGGGGACTTTCTTGATCCCCTGACCATCTAGGGGGATTCGAACCACCGGTGACCGCCTAGGGGGACTTGAACCCCCTGGCTGCCTAGGGCGACTTGAACCCCCTGATGATCTACCAGTGGAGGGAAGGGGTGTCCCCACATCCACTCCAGCCCTGGGGAGTATGGCTGCATCCAACTTCTTCCCAGTGGACCATATTCTGGAGCTCCACAACCAGACAGACAGACAGGATCCCAAGATCTTGCCTCCAGTGGCTTTTCCCAGAAATTCTGATGCTGGCTCAGTTCTGGTCATTTAATACCAGATAAGCCCCCAAATGAATGGTCCCCCAATAATGGGTCCATGATTAAAGGAGTGAGACTGATACAAAGCTTTATTTTGCCCCAAACATCAAGAATCAAACCGACTGGCCAGGGCTGTGCCTCTTACAGAGAGTGCAACCTTCCCCCCCCCCTCCCGGCCCTTCCCCCCCCCCCCACCACCTGGCCTTACCAACAAAATTTTAAAGGGCACGGGCCATGTGGTTGGGCCTGGCCACAATGAGATTGTAACACACAGAGAAAGCTGTACAGTCATGCTAGGTCACACACGGGTGGCCAATTGAATTACAATTTACCCTAGTAGATATTTGAACTAGCCTATCACCTTGGTCAGAATTGGTGCCCAAAAGGTGGGGCCCATACTCCTTGGTGGCTAAGGAGACAGTATGCGCCCCCACTGATTGGATACCTCCGCCTGGCCTGACTCACCCTTGTAGTTGGGCTTTGTTACCTGGGACTGGTTTTCTGGGCTTGCTTTTAAGTAAGTCCATGAGGAGGGCAGGGTCAGTTTAAGTTTTACCGCATAAACAACAAAATTACTGTTTGACCCAAGATAGAATCCCTCTGGCTAAATAGGCCCTTACATCACAACTGTCAGAATGGATAAAATAAAAAACACAAGACACAGCCAGTGTTGGCAAGGAAGTGGAGGAAAAGAAGTCTTGTGCACCACGTGGAAATGCAAACTGGGGCAGCTACTAGGAAAAACAATACGGGGGTTCCTAAAAAAAAATTAAAAATTGAAATATCATAGGATCCAGGTCTTCCACTAGGTAGTATTTACCCAAAGAAAACAAAACCCTTATTTGAGAAGATACAAGTTCTTATGAATTTTTGACTAGTAAGTTATTCTCTAAGAAGTGTTCAGGTGTATTAGGATTCATCAAGCTAGCAATCCACAGAGTTGTCAATGACTGAGGAGATTCATTGATTCCACAGAACTTTGTGGATATGGAGTTCCCATATATCTGATGAATAAGACAGTTTCTAAGTGTTGCGTATGTACACACATGCATCTGCTTATGATTTAGGATACAGGCATTTTCAGTGACATGGCTTTCTTCTATTAACACATTTTTATTAATAAATATCAATTGTAATAAGAGTTATTATTTCCAAAATTTATATTATAATCTGTCAAATGTAATGTACCTAGTAAACACAGATACTATCTACAAAGTCAACTTGTAACTCTCTTAGAGGACTTCGACTTTATCTTGACAGTCATCATCATGGCTAAAAATAATACATTTATACTTCTAATTCCTGATCTTTCAACTGGAATGTCTTTTCTTTCATTTCGTAGGTTGGATCCACTGTTTGCTTATTACTTCTTGGCTTAGCTTTTGAATATGTCAGAGCACAACTTGAAGCAACCACCCTAAGAAAGGAGTGTAAAAGAGGTAAATTTTCTGAGTTTTTCTATTTGAGAATGTTTTTATTCTATATGTGTATGGCTAACAGTTTGGTAGCTGATGAAAGTACACGTTGATTCTTTTTCTTTTTTTGGTCTCTAGCTAATTGATAATACTTTTTGAATATTATTTATATCGTGTTGAAAATGTCTTATTATCTCCACTTTTACATTCTTTGTTTTATTTCAATCCTTCTAAAATTTCATGATGATGTGTCTTTGTATGAGTCTCCCTAGAAAGTATTAGATTCTCCATTGAGCCTTTTTCTTTTTGTTGTCACTATCTTTTATATATCTATATTCTGAAATATTTAGTTAACTCTTCAATCTTATATTTGATTTGAATTTTTTATTTTTACTTTTTATTTTATTATTATTTTTAAATATTTTATTCATTTATTTGACACAGAGAGATAACAAGTAGGCAGAAAGGCAGGCAGAGAGAGAGAGAGAGAGAGGAGGAAGCAGGCTCTCTGCTCAGCAGAGAGCCTGATGCGGGACTCGATTCCAGGGCCCTGAGATCATGACCTGAGCCTAAGGCAGAGACTTAACCCACTGAGCCACCCAAGTGCCCTGATTTGAATTTTTTATAAAAAATAATTTTGTCAGTCATGTTTAAAAACATGATCCAGTGCATTCAAGGATAGAAATCTATGTAGGTCTTTGAATTGTTGAATTTTAGAGGCAAAACCTTTTTTTTCAGGGGACATAGAACCATTACCCACGACCAAAATTTAAAAGTAGTAGTAGTAGTCTTTGCCCTTCTTCTCCACTTCCCCTTCTTCCTCCTCTTTCTCCTCATCCTACTGTTGGTGATTATGTAATGCTGTTGGGGATGTAAATTATACAACCTTCCTGGAGGACACTTGCTTTGTAGAGACTGAAGCTTTAACAATATGACTATGACCTAACGGCTCATACATACAGAGTCTGCCTCTAAAAATGTATAACTAAGAAATTATAAGAATACTGTAAAAATGCATTCAAGAATGGGATAACTCATGGCCAAGACTGAGAAAATATCTCAATTAAGTTACACTTAGGTGCAAGTAACCAGTGAAAAGTTCCTGAGTTAATAGAGTGACTTATTTCAAATTAAATATATTAAAATGGGGATATTTGGCATCAGTTAACTCAATGACTTATAAATACCATTAAAGAAGCTGGCTTCATTTCTTATGTTGGCCTACGGTACTGTCTACAAATAAACTGGCAAGAATTATGCTATTATATTAATTGATTAGGCTAAACAAAATTGAGACTAATTTCTGAAAAAGTTGTTGAGATTATGTTGGTAATTAGCATGGTGGTCAACCTTGCCACTGGAATTGAGTAAAGTTTTGGAATTTCATATGACCATACAGGAATGGATCTCACAGAGATATAAAGCTAGGACCCACTGACGTCTGTTTTGGGGTTACTAATTTTACTTTATTGAATCTCAAAGAGAGTTCATAGGAGTGGGTTTGTGCTTAGAACCTAGTGCAATAGACAGAAAGATACTCAATTCTCCAGAGCAGCTAAGATAGAGTAAGGCAGGGGCTTTGGGGGATGGATGTCAGAACACAGGAGTACAAAATAGGAAAAGCAAACTTCTAAAATCCTTCCATATTCTCACCATGCATAAGTGGAATGATTCCCTTACATCTCACAAACCACTTACACCTCACATACCTGAAGGGAGCTATTTTGGGGGTCTAGACGTTGACCCCTGGACAAATTCCTCTTTTGTTCAGTCATCCCCATAAGTTTACATAACTTTTGTCACATTGAAAAAGTCCCATCCTGTGTCCTTCAGTGTTTATCTATCACTGATACAATCATCCATGCTAATAATCATGCTGGTGGTAAACTGTTCTTGCAATTTTAAGAGAATTGGAAAATACTTAAGACAAACATTTAAGGAGAGAAACTTCTATCTTATTAGGACATTGTGCTTATAAAATAGTGTTATTTTCAAATTAACTGGGACTGGATGAAATAGAGTAAGATTCAGTCTGACTTAGAACTTCAGATGAGCAGTAATCTGTGTGTACCAGAGACACAAATGGTCA
Organism: Enhydra lutris kenyoni; assembly: GCF_002288905.1. Taxonomy (NCBI): domain Eukaryota; kingdom Metazoa; phylum Chordata; class Mammalia; order Carnivora; family Mustelidae; genus Enhydra; species Enhydra lutris. The sequence continues at coordinate 154,924 of NW_019154102.1, forward strand.
TGTCTGTATAATTCACTGGGAGTTTCTAAATTGCATGTGATTTTGAGAAACTCTTTGGAAAATTCTGCAGGATAGAAGAAAAACATCATAGAGACAATATCAACATTTAAAGAAAATAATTTGAACTTTGCTTTTTGGTATAGGGATGTGAGGATGATGATGATAATTGTATATCATTGACATGTATTTATGTAGCCTCATTCATGGAGTAAGTGATGCTTTTGCTGCTGAAAGGGGAAATTCATAAGAGCTTTAAGTGTTCACCTTTTTAAATGCAAATGACAGTAGTGCTGAATTGACAATACATCACTAAGTAAGTTTTTTAATTCAAGATAAATAGATAAAGCACAAGCAATATCAAGGACTGATCTTGAGTAACTTCAAATAGTCTGATTTTAGCACATCACAGAGTAAACTCAGAATTTTCGTGAAAGGAAGGTATCCAGTAGCCATCTGTGGAATTTGAAATAGTATAACTTTTCAGCAAAGGAAGAGACATAAGCTTGATCAACCTGTCTAATATTATGTTATTTTTCCTTATTTTCTTGCATTTTTCTCCAATTCCAGTAATTTGAACAGATTCACAAGATACTTAAATAGCAAAGAATGTAGGATATACTCATATTCAACTTTCAAGTACAGGTCAAATAATTGAGGTCCTTTCTCCTTTTAGAAAAACACATCTGTAAGATGTCCAAATGTCCTGTCTCTTTAAAGATAGGTTATAGAGGTGAATGGCTAAGTTCAGAACCAGGAGATGTCATGAGCTGGATTTGAATCATAGTCAAAATGTTTACTAATCATGTAATTCTGGTCTTTTAAAATGCATAAGCCTTAGCTTTTTTTTTTTTTTTTTTTGGTCTCTATCCACCTGTATTCATTGGGTCATTATGAGGAATAAATTAAATAATGTATTTTAAAAGTTACATAAAGTTTTCTTATAATCTTATTAGCAAATGGATCACTATCCAGGCAAAATTTCATGAAAACTATTGATAAACCATGACCAAAATGTCATTATATGTCAATTTTTTTTTTCAAAAAATGGTCAAAATGAAGCTCTGTCTCAAATTAGAAAGAGGAAGAAGAAGAATCTCGGAGTAAAGGAATCAAGTTGACATTGGTGATCCTTGCCTGGCCCTGAGGACTTCGTTTCCATGTGGACTGTGGTGAATAGTGACATGGCCTTACTTGAAGGCAAGCTTGAAGCTGTCTATAACTAATGAGGGAGCAGGAGGCTGGCTGAGGACAAAGCAAAAGCTGGCACCTTGCACCCCCTCTCCACCCGCTCCCCTCGGTAATGTGTGTGACATTCCTCAGGCACCCCTGACTGCCTTAAGCGAGAAACAAATAGTTAACTTGCAGAAATCACAATCCTACAGACAGGAGTCTCCCTTGGTTGACAAGTGTCCTAGAGATCTACAAACAAAGAAGTTACCTTATCAATAACACAATTTCCAGAGGCAAATAACTCAGTTCCTCGAGCCCTATGTCTCCCTCCCCTCCATAAACAAAACTGAAGGAGGCTGAGGTAGAAGGAAATGTAAATATAGTTAAATTTCTTCTGAACCTAAATCTCACAAACAAAGACGCTTGATAGCAGGATTGTGACATCCCACCAGGAATCTCCCAACTATCTTGATGTTAATGACTGGCCAAAAGACAACTTTGATCAAGCCACAAGGCCTCAGGTATCCCGGCACCTTGTAGGCCCTCTTTAGCATATGAAAGCTCCATTGAAACCTCCCTTCCCCTCATCTTCCCCCAACCGCAAGGTACATAACCTGCCATCTCTTACAACCCGGGGCAGCACCTCTTCCTGCCCAGGGGTCCTGTCCCCGTGCTTTAATAAACCACCATTTTGCACCAAAGATGTCTGAAGAATTCTTTCTTGGTCATTGGCTCTGGACCTCAGCCCACCGAACCTCACCTAGGTTCTAGAACTTCATCATAACGAAGACCAGTCACAAAACCAGGATGCTTGAAGTGACAAATAATCTCTAAAAATGAAGGAGACAAGCTACAGAATGGAATTCTTCTTTCCTTTATGCTACGGATGGAAAAGATAGAAAGATCTTTGAAAACTTGAATCTCCAGTCCTGAACCACACATGAGAAGAGATCAGAATTCCATAAGACAACACAACTTTAAAATATTACATAGAGCAAAATCAATATCTAGAAATGAAAATATGGTGTGATTTTTTAATATAATAAATAGCCTAAAAATTGTTAAGAAAAATAAAGAACTGTTCAACATGGGAATACACACACTTAAGAACAGAAGGATAAACATGATAAATCAGAGGGAAAGGGAGGGTTCTAGCGCATTTATAATGGTAGTTTCCAGATGGAAGAGAACACAGAATGGGACAGATTACAGAAGTAGAGAATAGACTAGAAATTTATGGGTTTGATGAACTAAAATAAAGACCTGAACGCATACTTGAAGAATCACAAACAAAACAGATAAAATGCCTAGAAATATAATAGTTAAAACCAAAGGAATGACACTTACATGCAATAGGGCAATAAATAATAAATAAATGGTTGGGAGTCCATGTAAATACATCTTTGATTTTCAAACAGTAAAAAAAAAAAAAAAAAAAAAAAAACCAAGAGAGATTATGTAACTTTATATATTTACTTTGGGAAAACATCAAACATGAGAGCAAAATGAAGCCATTTTTTCAGGAATAAGACACAATATTACTTGTAATCTGACATTAACAGAATGAAAATGTCTTCAATAAGAAATAAGTTATCAGTAAGAAGCAAGACAGTACAGAAATTCAGCTTGTGGCCAGGATGGAACCAGATCTATGCTTCAAGGGAAACTATTTAAAAAACAAACAAGATTATGAAAAAGTGGTTTTCAAGACACTGGGCATCACAAAATGAAGAAAAAGGATTCCTTAGAAATGGAGTAGGGAGGAACATGAGCCCTCATGTTCCCATGCTTACTGTGTTAAGACTTTTCAGTCTGGGGAATTACAGAGGAAAGACTCACACCTAGTTCAGTTCTATAGGTCTCTGCATTAGCAGTAGCTGGGAATCTGGAAGATTAAAGCAAGCAGGGGTTCACAGTGGGTAATCCTGTGAGGATAGAGTTCCAGAGAGACAATTTCAGAGATCAATAGAAGGTTCCCTTGAGTATTCAGCTGAGTATTTACCAAGGCATGCATGTGAGGAAACTTATCAAGGCCAGGAAAAAAGCACCTGGAAGAATTAGAAGGAACAGTGATTGATGTTTACATAGGGCTAGGAATAGGGCCTGCTCCCCTCAGTGATACTGGAAAACTTGGTGATTCCCAGAACATGACACAAAGTGTTTCTTTGAGCTTATGTTCTAAAGGTGTAACAATACATTCAATGTTCCCTTTCCTCATATCCAATATCCATCAGTTATGGGTTATTTTTGATTAGATGATATTTGCCCTCAACAAAGGTTGTATTTTCCTGCACTCTTTCAACATTTTTGGCTTCCTCTACTCAGTCCGTGAAGCTAGCATTACCTTTATATAAGAGGTACTCATAAATGTAGCATAAAACTTATTTTATAGCCTGCTTGTGGTACATTATAGATTGATTGATCTGCTCATGAGCCCTTCCTAAACTTAGAGAAACTATTAGGGTATGTTAAATATATTAATGTTTTTTGCTCTGAATTCTGATAAGCAGAATAAGTTAATCAGCTGTCAAAGAAATTACCTCAGAAGCCCTCTAGTGAATTTGCTTTTTTCACTCTTCTAGTTACACTGCCCATAGCAGTCTTTCAGAATACTTCAGAATTTGTTGATTTCTCCTGGGCCTAAGGATCTTGACTGTGCATATATCTGTGGTGAACGGGATTCTCGGATGCTTCCATATGTTAATACATTTATGGAAAAATAGACCTCCTCAGTTTTAACCTGCACAAAATAGTCACTAGAGTTCGAGGAAGCATTCTTTCTTTTCCTATTACAGAGTTCTTTAAGCATAAATTATTTTCAATGTTAAACAACAAAATTTTAAAAAACACACTATGTTTGAAGACATAAGTCTTTTCTCTAACAAATTCTAACAAATTCACAGAAAGAAAAGTCTGTGTGGGCTATACCAGTAACTTTCTCATATAGTTATGTACTAAAGACAACAACACTGTCAGTAGGGGGCTGAATTTACCAGAATGACCTTCCTGTTATGAACCAGACTGCCATAGACTGTACAGAGAAATAACCACTCCAATTTCTCCCTCTCTGTTCACCTTCAGTTGTGCAGAGGGAAAGTCCTTCCCTTTGATTTTCTCCTGAGTTCCCTTATCTCAGTAGAGCCAGAACACTTACACTGAAAGATTATGGAAAAGCTGTGGGAGCCTCAGGGAGTAGGGTACCCTGGAGTCCACTGGGGTGGCTGATGAACAGAGCTGGGAAGAACAGAACGATTTTCCTGCCTGCCTTTCCTCACAGCAGCCTCAGGACTTGTCCCCATGTCTCAAAGGCAATGTTGCACCAAATCACAGGTTTTCAAACCCACAAGGATTCTTTGAGATTTTTTGGAAACTCCTCTAGTGATGTGCTTTTAACAGGGACAAGGGGAAATTTAAATGCAGGTGGGACTTCTATTTTAATAGAGCAACTTTGCTTTTAGCTTTTTTTTTTTTTAAATATTTGGACTTTATTAACAATTTGAATTAAAAAGATAAAGTTTTGAGAACTACTAATCCAAGTGATTACCACAGTCCTCTCTATCCCTGTCATGCTGATAAAGTTTTAGAATTCAAGTGAGGTTTGGTGGGGGAAGCCCAGAGCGGATGACCAAGAAAGAATTCTTGAGACATCTTTGGTGCAAAATTGGTGGTTTATTACAGCTCAGGGCAGGACCCATGGGCAGAAAGAGCAGCTGCTCCGGGGTTGTGAGGAGTGGTGATTACAGACTATGGGTTTGGGGGAGGTAAGGAAAAGGGAGGGCTTAAAAGAACTTTCATGTTTTAAAAAAGACACACAGTATACCAGAGGCTTTGCTATTTGTCAAGTTAAGGTGGTTTTTCCTTTTAGTACCGCATTAACAGTAAGATAGTTGAGAGCTTCCTGGGGGAATGTCACAGTCCTGCCATCCGGTGTCCTTATCAATGAGCTTTAGGTTTAGAAGACAATTAACTTTATTTACATTTCCCTCTGCCTCAGGCTCCCTCAAGTAAAGGGAGTGGAAGATGATGTTAGGGCTTTAGGAACTGAGTTGGGAGTTTTTGGATTAGGCTGTTAGTAAGAAAGCCTCTTTCTTGTAAATCACAAGGACATTTGTAAAGTGACGGAGACTCAGATCTTGCAGGATTGGGAACTCTACAAATTAACTATTTGTTTTTCCTTTAGCGCATCCTGGAGTGCCTGAGGAATGTCACACAAGTCAAGAAGGGTGGGTGGGGGGGTGGTGCTGTAGGGTGCCAGCTTCTGCTTTGTCCTCAGCTAGCCTTATGTTCCCTCATCAGTGTTAATAAGGCTTTATTCCATTAATACCCAAGTAAACAGCCATCCTCCTGACCTATCATCTTAAACGATTTGGCTTTCATTTTAACACCAATGTCATCCAAGTAACCTAGTCACAGATGTCTAAACAAAGTAAAAATATTCTGCAAGCCTTGAAAAAATTTCTTTAATTCACAATATGCTATTTTTAGACAAATTCAAGAACCTCTGTTTCTTACAAGTATTATGTCAATATAGTTTCTCTATTGGAAATGTGGAATATTGTGCTCGCTTTGGCAGCACATATACTAAAATTGGAAATGTGGAATATTACAGATTGCCCTTATCAAACCTTGATGTAACATAATGATTCAAGCTCTACCAATATAATTTACTGTCCTCTATTCTACTCAAGGAAACAAAATATAAATTGACTTTATTTTGGTTTTCTCGTGTTTCTCTCCTTCCTGGTCTTCTTCAAGCAAATATCAATTTATTGATAATTCATTTGGAACAATATCGCCTGTTTCTGTCACAGTATTGTCTTTGCTGCCAAAGGACCTCAGTGAGGTAGCTGAACAACCAGCCATAATGTTGTGGAAAATCTGAGGTGACCGAGGAAACCCAAACCGCACACGGAGAGATGGGAGAACACAGCTTTATTAACCCCAGCGGGCTCAGTGGGACCGTTCCCAAAGACTGAACACCCGACAGGGTTAGGAGTGAGTTTTTATGGTTACAGGCAATGGGGGATGGTTCCATGTCTCTCAAGGCGCAGACACTTTCCCAGTTCCTCAAGGCCAAATGGCCCTTTCCTGTGGAAGTATAATCTATGTGGAGGCATCAGGAGAGTGCTTAATCACCTGGAGGTGGCGGGGCTGTTTCTCTTTCTTTTCTTATTCAAACAGGACTGGGCATCTGGTCTTTTTCTTCAGTCTCAGCAGGAGCAATGACTTGTTATCTTATCTTAGTCAAACTGGATGGCCTGGTCTTTTCTTGGCCTTAACAGGAGCAAAGGGGAGCCAGGGACCAAAAGGGGCTGGAGCTAGGAGTCTCTATCCTCCACAATAGATGTCTTCCACTTAAGGCTACTCCTGATAGTCCCATTTTATCCTGAGTAAAAATATAGTCTTCTTCTTGAACTACTAGTATGGGACTGAGAGGAGACTATGGTATTTAATAAGACTTGCTCAAGGGTTGAGAGGTGAGAAGAACCTGTATTCCTGGCCTTACAGCTTGTCTTACCTGTTTGAATAACTGCTAAGACACAGACCAAATCTGATTCATTCAGTTTCACAAAACTGCATTAATGAGACCATACCAAATTATAATTTGCAAAGTTTTATGCAGATACATTTGAAAACTAGGTGAAATACATTACAACTTCTTTTAAAGTCTTTTTTCTAAGTAAGTTAATATATATAATTTTCCGGGGTGCCTGGGTGGCTCAGTGGGTTAAAGCCTCTGCCTTCAGCTCAGGTCATGATCCCAGAGTCCTGGGATCGAGCCCCGCATAGGGCTCTCTGGTCGGCAGGGAGCCTGCTTCCTCCTCTCTCTCTCTCTGCCTGCCTCTCTGCTTACTTGTAATCTCTCTCTCTGTCAAATAAATAAATAAAATCTTTAAAAAATATATATATATACATATATATAATTTTCCTAAAATTCTCAAAATCTATCCCCACAGAGACAGAAAATTAAAAGAGACCAATGCCAAAGAAAAACTAGGAAAATAATAGTTAAGGAAAACCCCACCAGGGATTTTCACAGGGGGACACCAGGGAGATGGGCAGGGGAACTAAACAAATTCTTGGGGAAAAAAAAAAAAATAACCCTAAACTGCATGAAGTATTGTAGAATATATGAAAAAGAACTTTTTAAAAATTTCTTTGGCATGAATACAACATAGATATCAAAAGCTGACAAAAATTACAGGTGACTTAAAAACAAAATTATTATAGTTGACTTATAGAAATGGATTTAACATATAAAATACCGGGGTAGTTATGTATGAGAAAAAAAAGACAAATGGATCTATTTTGTATACCTTCTGAGAGTAAGCATTTGAGATTCTGAATAAAGGATCTGGGAGGAGGTAAGGAAACCAGCCGAACTGTTGACAATATCACAGGGTTTTAGAAACAAAAAAGTCTGGAGCTGTCAAGGCAGCCAAATTTGAGGAAACCATGATGCAGGGTAAAGTGAGGTATAGGAGTTTGTATCTGAAACACCTCACGGATGCATAGGCCGACTCTGGGACACCAGCCATGCTGAAAACAACACAGAGCTCAGGTCTGGACCTGAAGGAGGAACTTCTGGGAGGCTTTCTGAGGGCTGTACCTGGCAACCTGGGGAGAACAGAGTCAGACTTAGCCTCCCCAAAATTGCAATCCACATTTGAATTAGTCAATCCTATCTGTCCAACAAGGAATAAAATATTCTCTGTAGGTGAAGATCATCCTACAAAGTTCAAAAATGTATCATACAAAGCGTCCTATTTTCAGGGTAGCATTAAGCTAAATTAAAGAAAATCTAAAACTATAATGACAGAGTAGAAAACTCACTATGGTAAAGATATGGCTCCAGCTCATTTTGATCTATAGACTCCATTGAATTGCACTCAAAATTCCAGAAGTTTATATTTGATGGAAATGAACAATCTATTTATTTATTTATTTATTTATTTATTTATTTATTTATTTATTTGACAGAGAACAATCACAGGTAGGCAGAGAGGCAGGCAGAGAAAGAGGGGAAGCAGGCCCCCTGCTGAGCAGAGAGCCCCATGTGGGACTTGATCCCAGGACCCTGGGATCATGACCTGAGTCGAAGGCAGAGGCTTAACCCACTGAGCCATCCAGGCACCCCAGAAATGAACAATCTTACTTTAACATTTACTTTTTTGAAATTGGGAAAAGAAGCAAAGAGCAAAGTAAAACTGTTTGAGGAATACATGCCCTGGAGACTTATCCTACCATGTACTAATATTTATTGAATAAAGTAAATACAGCTATTGCAAAGACAGAAAACTACCACAATGAAAGAACTATCTGGAAATGCACCCATTCATAATAGCAAGTCCCCTTACATTTAGAGTTTTAACATGAGTAATGTTTTTATTTATTTTTTTTTAAGATTCTATTTATCATTTATTTGATAGACAGATCACAAGTAGGCAAAGAGGCAGGCAGAGAGGGGGAAGCAGGCTCCCTGCCAAGCAGAGAGCCCAATGCAGGGCTTGATCCCAGGACCCTGCAATCATGACCTGAGCCAAAGGCAGAGGCTTAACCCACTGAGCCACCCAGGCGCCCCCATGAGTAATGTTTTTAAATAACAAATGACACTGCTCTTCATTTGGGGAAGAATCATTGTTTCAGTAAATGCTACTCGCTCAGGCAGATATTTGTATGAAAAAGGTAAACTTTAATTCAAATGAAAATAATTCTCAATGTTACTGTAAGGACAAGAATTCTTAAGGGTTAATACATCAGAGAATATTTTCATATTTCTTTGTTTGGCAAGATAAATAAGTGCATTAATAAATACTTAGCCTTAAAAGAAATACTGAAAACTTAGATTTAGACAAGGTTGAGATGAAGAAGCTCTGCTTAGTGAAAGATCCCATCCTCAACTTGAAGAGTCAAGACACAGAGGAGAAGAAATAATGGGCAATGAATTATATTTGACAAAGACTAGCAACCACAGTGTAAAATAAACTAAGAACCAGTTAAAACTCGAGACACGGATAGCAAATGTGCAAAACATTTGAACAAGATCTTGGTACTGAGTTCATATATAAAACCAAAAAATACATTGAATCATTAGGGATATACTAATTAAAACTTCGATAGGATACTACGACCTACGATTAAAATGCCTAATTTTAAAAATGTACAAACATGCCAAGCATTCACAAGGATACAGAGCAACTGAATTGCCCATATATAGTGCTGGTAGAAATGTATATTGGTGCATCCATTTTAGGAAATTGGATTTGCTAGATCTACTAGATCAATATCTACTGGAGGTGAGCAAATACAAACCCTATGGTCAGCAATTCCATTCTTTGTCATGTACTCAACTCAGTGTTTACATTCACTCCATAAAATCAATATAAACTGCTTATTGTTGTACTATTACTATAGTAAAATTGGAAATAAGCCAAGTGTTCATTAATAATAAAATGGATAACTCTATTTTTTATATTTATAAAAAGAATATTGTAGTGAGTACATTAATGAAGGAATATTGCTACATTCTATTTTTTTATCAATATAAAAAATACTGTTGTAAGTATATTAATGAAGGAACATTGTTAGATGCAACAGAATGGATAAATTTCACCAGCATAATGTTGAAGAAAGAAAAGAGAGAGGATATATTTAAAGCTAAAGACCAGGCAAAACTAGAAGTCCTAATTCAGGTTAGTTTGGGGAAATGAAACTTTCTTATACCCTCTAGTGTTCTGTTTCTGCAGCTGCAGTCTCATAATGGAAGTGTTCACTTTGTAAACAATGATTATTTTACTGGTGACTTGTTCAACTTTCTGTATTCTTCCACAATTTAAAGATGGTGTCTGATTCTCGACCTTCATTAACAAAAAGTTAAATTTGTTAATGAAGAATCATATATGTTTATAACTATAATAAATTAGTAATTCTAAGTATCTCACAGCCAAAATTATTACAGGAAATATGGGAAATCCCACATTGTCTTTCCTCCCCAAGGACAAAAAAAAAAGAATGATCCATAAATCCCTTTCATTAGGTTTGAGACAGATAGACTTTGGGCAGCTACCTTCCACAAACTCAGTGATGGTACTTGCTTTCAGGAAAGGCATTTAAAAGATATCTTTTGAGTGCCAAATTAGCATATAAAATCACATGTATATTTTGTAAAATATAAGGGTACATGATAAAAGAATGTATCTATCTTAATTATCTACTAACAGTTCACTTTTATGGAGTTAAATTAGGTTTATTATTGTGGAAGACACCCATTATTTAAATGTTGGAATTGTAACACAGATGTGCTGTTTTTTGTACTAGTATTTTTTTTTAAAGATTTATTTATTCATTTGAGAGAGAGAGGGAACATGAGAGAGAATGAAAGCAGAGGAGGTCAGAGAGAGAAGCAGGCTCCCCATGGAGCTGGGAGCCTGATGCGGGACTCCACCCCAGGACTCCAGAACCATGACCTAAGCCGAAGGCAGTCACCCAACCAATTGAGCCACCCAGGCGCACTGTACTAGTATTTTTAAGAAGATACATAAATAAGTGTGCTTTTAGTGTTTGTTTCATTTTTTTTCTTTATTTAAAAAATACTTATTTTAGAGAGAGCTTGTGCAGGGAACAAGGGCAAAGGGAGAGGAAGAGAGAACCTCAAGCAGATGTTTTACAGAGCTTGGAGCCTCTGCACAGGGCTTGATCTCAGGATGTTGAGATCATGAGCTGAGCCGAAACCAAGTCTGATGCTTAACCAACTGTACCACCCAGATGCCCCTGGTGGTGGTGGTGGTGCTTTTTTTTAACTCATGAAAGTCTTCAGTTTTAGTATGACCTGTTTTCTAATATTACAAATACTAACAAAAATTGGCTGGTGCCTTTTGTGTGATCTTTATCAATGTCTTTAATCTTTGGAAATTTGACATATGTCTACTTCTATTCATTCTATGCCCATAGAGAGATACTCAGAGGTAGATGGCCCAGTTTCACAATATTTATTGACACAAATTACATTTTAACAGTCATATATCAAAATAAGGCTATACTAAAACTCAAGCCTTCAAGAGAAATAGATTTATATAGGAAAATAGCAAGAGGTTGAAAAAGTTCAAAGAATCCAATGAATAGGGCAAGATGCTTGGTCAGCATATAAACTGAGAACTTCACATTCAATATCATTATGCAGAAGTAACATGGACTTGCAGGGCAAATATGACTTATGCATGCCATGCTGAAACATTGTGCCAAAGGAAACCACGTCCATCATTGTAAAGGAAGTGCAGTTGGGGGCTACATAATAGCCATGAAATTATATTCTTAGCCCAGTCAAAGACCAAATCGAGACCTTAAAAACTGACATCTTGCCATTTATCCTTCTTTGACAAATAAAATGTCTTACTTTACCTGTCACTGCTCAAGACCACAGCCCAGCCCTCTGCTTTCTTAGAATTCTGGATGCAAAATCACCACCATGTTCTCTTTCTCTGTGTATTTAACTTTTTCATATGCAGTGTTTATAAAATGCAGTGTTTTTGAAAGCATTTCGTTTTCCTAAAGGGAAAGAAAAGAAAATCGCAACTGATTTTTAGCTTAAAAGCAAAGTAAGATTTTCCTAATTGGCACTTTTATTCAAAATTGAATATTAAAATCAAATAGCTCCTTGCAAAGACGGTGATGATCAGAGGTGGAGATTATGAAAACCAAGGATTTGTTTAAAAAGGGAAAGGAAACTACTTTGCCTTGTCATTAAAAGTGAAAATGATATTAATATATTAGTCTCAATACGGACTGATGGATATGGCAGAGACCAGTTGATCTGGGTGGCAAATGCTTAGTGGAAATCAGAAATTACTGTGAAAGGAGATAAAGAGGTTACAGGGAATATAAGCAAGATGCTCTCAAAACATGCCCTCTTTCTGTTAACATCTGAACCCTGCTGGCTATACATGTGTATCTGAGGTTGAGAGTCAGGAGACTTTAATCATTTTATTCCTCAGGAATAAGTTACTCAGCTCCTAGTAGATGGCAGGCACTGGTCCCAGTCTTACAAATGCAAAGATTAGTGAGACATCCCCACACATTGCTAGGAATCAATTATATTTAAAGGAAAAAACTTAATATGAGTGTTCCACCTGCCAAAAGTTTGAGTGTCTATGTTTTATGTAAGAATAAAGGAGAAATTAATACTGCAGGTCAACAGATACAATAGATTTTTATTAAGAGCATATTGTGCTAAGTATTGTCTAGGATTGGCATTATAGTATGAAGAGTTAAAGCATGATTTTCATACTTAGTAAGTTTTAAAACTTGCTCATAAGAATTTTAAAGATTTCCCATATAAGGAATGTAAAGGTTAAGTACGATATCAAGAACTAATATTTGACAGGGGAACCAAGAATACTCAATGGAGAAAAGGGATGTCTTCAGTAAATGGTGTTGGAAAATGAAATAATCACATGTAAAACAATGAAACTGGATTCAGAACCTACACCACTCACAAAAATTATCTTTTTTTTTCCTTAAAGATTTTATTTACTTGCATTTGACAGAGAGAGACAAAGCAAGAGAGGGAATACAAGCAGGGGGAAGGGGAGAGGGAGAAGCAGGCTTCCTGTGGAGCAGGGATCCCAATGCAGGGCTCAATCCCAGGACCCCGGGATCATGACCTGAGCCAAAGACAGACACTTAACGACTGAGCCACCCAGGCACCCCTCACAAAAGTCATCTTAAAATGGACTAAAGACTTAACAGTAAGACCTGAAACCATGAAACTCTTAGAAGAAAACAGGAATAAAACTCATTGATGTGGGTCTTGGTAATGATTTTTTAGATAAATACCAAAATCACAAGCAACAAAATTGAGAATAAAAAAATAATAATAATAAAAATGAGAATAAACAGGTGGGGCTACATCAAACCAAAAAGCTTCTGCACAGCAAACGAGAACAACAACAGTGAAAAGACAACCTATAGAAAGGGGGAAAAAATTTGCAAACTATGTATCTAATGAGGGGTTAATATCCTAATATATTTTTCTTTTTACAGTCTTTTTTTTTAATTTTATTTTTTCATTGTTCCAAGATTCATTGTTTATGTATAACATCCAGTGCTCCATGCAATCTGTACCCTCCTTAATATCAACCAACAGGCTCACCCATCTCCCACTCACCTCCCCTCCAAAACCTTCAGTTTGTTTCTCAGAGTCTACAGTCTCTCCTGGTTCATCTCCCCCCTTTGATTTCCCCCAATTCACTTTTCCTTTCCTTTTCCTGATGTCCTTCATGTTATTCCTTATGTTCCACAAATAAGTGAAACCATATGATAATTGACTCTCTCTGTTGACTTATTTCACTCAGTATAATCTCCAGTCCCTTCCATGTTGATAAAAAAGTTGGGTATTCATCCTTTCTGATGGAGGCATAATACTCCATTGTATATATGGACCACATCTTCTTTATCTATTTGTCTGTTGAATGGCATCTTGGCTCTTTCCACAGTTTGGTGATTATGGCCATTGCTGGTATGAACATTGGGGTACAGATGGTCCTTCTTTTCACTACATCTGTTTCTTTGTAGTGCAATTGTAGGGTCATAGGATAGCTCTATTTTTAATTTCTTAAGGAATCTCCACACTGTTCCCCAAAGTGGCTGCACCAACTTGCAACTTGCATTCCCACCAACAGCTTAAGAGAGTTCCCCTTTCTCCACATCCTCTCCAACACACATTATTTACTGTCTTGTTAATTTTGGCCATTCTAACTGGTGTAAGGTGGTATCTCAGTGTGCTTTTGATTTGAATCTCCCTGATGACTAGTGATGAACATTTTTTCATGTGTCTGTTAGCCCTTAGTATGTCTTCTTTGGAGAAGGGTCCATTCATGTCTTCTGCCCATTTTTTGACGTGATTATCTGTTTTGTGTGTGTTGAGTTTGAGGAGATCTTTATAGATCTTGTATATCAGCCCTTTGTCTGTAGTGTCATTTGCGAATATCTTCCCTTATTCCGTGGGTTGCCTCTGTTTTGTTGACTGTTTCCTTTGCTGTGCAGAAGCTTTTGATCTTGATGAAGTTAAAAGTTCATTTTCATTTTTGTTTACTTTACCTTTGGAGACATATCTTGAAAGAAGTTGCTGTAGCCGATGTGGAAAAGGTTACTGCTCATGTTCTCTTCTAGGATTTTGATAGATTCCTGCCTCACATTGAGGTCTTTTATCCATTTTGAGTTTGTCTTTGTGTATGGTGTAAGAGAATGGTCAAGTTTCCTTCTTATATATGTAGCTGCCCAAATTTCCCCGCACCATTTGTTGAAGAGACTGTCTTTTTTCCACTGTATATTTGTTCCTGCTTTGTCGAAGATTATTTGACCGTAGAGTTGTGGGTTCATATCCGGACTCTCACTCTGTTTCTATGTGTCTGTTTTTGTGCCAGTGGCCTGCTGTCTTGGTGATCACAGCTTTGTAGTAAAGCTTGAAATCAGGCAACGTGATGCCCTCAGCTTTGTTTTTCTTTTTCAACATTTCATTAGCAATTCGGGGTCTTTCTGGTTCCATACAAATTTTAGGATTGTTTGTTCGAGCACTTTGAAAAATGCCAGTGGAATTTTGATTGGGATGGCATTGAAAGTATAGATTGCTCTGGGCAGTATGGAAATTTTTTTTTTAGATTTTTTTTTTTAATTTATTTGTCAGAGAGAGAGAGGGAGAGCGAGCACAGGCAGACAGAGTGGCAGGCAGAGGCAGAGGGAGAAGCAGGCTCCCCGCCGAGCAAGAAGCCTGATGTGGGACTCGATTCCAGGATGCTGGGATCATGATCTGAGCTGAAGGCAGCTGCTTAACCAACTGAGCCACCCAGGTGTCCCTGGACATTTTTTTTTTTAAGATTTATTTACTTATTTATTTGTCAGAGAGAGAGAGAGAGAGAGAGTGAGAGAGAGCACAAGCAAGCAGAGTAGCGGGCAGAGGTGGAGAAGCAGGCTCCCTACTGAGCAAAAAGCTGGATGCAGGACTCCCATCCCAGGACCCTGGGATCATGACCAGAGCTGAAGGCAGCGGCTTAACTGACTGAGCTACCCAGGCATCCCAGGGCAGTATGGACATTTTAACAATGTTTATTCTTCCAATCCATGATCATGGAATGGTCTTCCATCTTTTTGTGTCTTATTCAATTTCTTTCATCAGTGTTCTGTAGTTCCTTGAGTACAGATTCTTTACCTCTTTGGTTAGATTTATTCCCAGGTATCTTATGGTTCTTGGTGCTGTACTAAATGGAATTGATTTTCTAATTTCCCTTTCTGTATTTTCAGTGTTAGTGTATAAGAAAGGAACTGATTCCTGTGCACTGATTTTGTATCCTGGCACATTACTGCATTGCTATATGAGTTCTGGTAGTTTGATGGTGAAGTCTTTTGGGTTTTCCATATAAAGTATTATGTCATCTGCAAAGACAGAGAGTTTAACTTCTTCTTTACCAGTTTGAATACCTTTTTTTTTTTTTTTAATTTTATTTTTTATAAACATATATTTTTATCCCCAGGGGTACAGGTCTGTGAATCGCCAGGTTTACACACTTCACAGCACTCATCATAGCACATACCCTCCCCAATGTCCATAATCCCACCCCCCCCAACCCCCCTCCCCCATTAACCCTCGGTTTGTTTTGTGAGATTAAGAGTCACTTATGGTTTGTCTCCCTCCCAATCCCATCTTGTTTCATTTACTCTTCTCCTACCCCCTTAAGCCCCCATGTTGCATCTCCTCTCCCTCATATCAGGGAGATCATATGATAGTTGTCTTTCTCCGATTGACTTATTTCGCTAAGCATGATACCCTCTAGTTCCATCCACGTCGTCGCAAATGGCAAGATTTCATTTCTTTTGATGGCTGCATAGTATTCCATTGTGTATATATACCACATCTTCTTTATCCATTTGTCTGTTGATGGACATCTAGGTTCTTTCCATACTTTGGCTATTGTAGACATTGCTGCTATAAACATTCGGGTGCACGTGCCCCTTCGGATCACTACATTTGTATCTTTAGGGTAAATACCCAGCAGTGCAATTGCTGGGTCATAGGGTAGTTCTATTTTCAACATTTTGAGGAACCTCCATGCTGTTTTCCAGAGTGGCTGCACCAGCTTGCATTCCCACCAACAGTGTAGGAGGGTTCCCCTTTCTCCGCATCCTCGCCAGCATCTGTCATTTCCTGACTTGTTAATTTTAGCCATTCTGACTGGTGTGAGGTGGAATCTCATTGTGGTTTTGATTTGTATTTCCCTGATGCCGAGTGATGTGGAGCACTTTTTCATGTGTCTGTTGGCCATCTGGATGTCTTCTTTGCAGAAATGTCTGTTCATGTCCTCTGCCCATTTCTTGATTGGATTATTTGTTCTTTGGGTGTTCAGTTTGCTAAGTTCTTTATAGATTTTGGACACTAGCCCTTTATCCGATATGTCATTTGCAAATATCTTCTCCCATTCTGTCAGTTGTCTTTTGGTTTTGTTAACTGTTTCCTTTGCTGTGCAAAAGCTTTTGATCTTGATAAAATCCCAATAGTTCATTTTTGCCCTTGCTTCCCTTGCCTTTGGCGATGTTCCTAGGAAGATGTTGCTGTGGTTGAGGTCGAAGAGGTTGCTGCCTGTGTTCTCCTCAAGGATTTGGATGGATTCCTTTCTCACATTGAGATCCTTCATCCATTTTGAGTCTATTTTCGTGTGTGGTGTAAGGAAATGATCCAATTTCATTTTTCTGCATGTGGCTGTCCAATTTTCCCAACTCCATTTGTTGAAGAGGCTGTCTTTTTTCCATTGGATATTCTTTCCTGCTTTGTCGAAGATTAGTTGACCATAGAGTTGAGGGTCTATTTCTGGGCTCTCTATTCTGTTCCATTGATCTATGTGTCTGTTTTTGTGCCAGTACCATGCTGTCTTGATGATGACAGCTTTGTAATAGAGCTTGAAGTCCGGAAATGTGATGCCACCAACTTTGGCTTTCTTTTTCAATATTGCTTTGGCTATTCGAGGTCTTTTCTGGTTCCATATAAATTTTAGGATTATTTGTTCCATTTCTTTGAAAAAAATGGATGGTACTTTGATAGGAATAGGAATAGGAATTAGTTCTTCTTTAAATGTTTGGTAGAATTCCCCCAGGAAGCCGTCTGGCCCTGGGCTTTTGTTTGTTTGGAGATTTTTGATGACTGTTTCAATCTCCTTACTGGTTATGGGTCTGTTCAGGCTTTCTATTTCTTCCTGGTTCAGTTGGGGTAGTTTATATGTCTCTAGGAATGCATCCATTTCTTCCAGATTGTCAAATTTGTTGGCGTAGAGTTGCTCATAGTATGTTCTTATAATTGTCTGTATTTCTTTGGTGTTCGTTGTGATCTCTCCTCTTTCATTCATGATTTTATTTATTTGGGTGCTTTCTCTTTTCTTTTTGATAAGTCTGGCCAGGGGTTTATCGATCTTATTAATTCTTTCAAAGAACCAGCTCCTAGTTTCGTTGATTTGTTCTATTGTTTTTTTGGTTTCTATTTCATTGATTTCTGCTCTGATCTTTATGATTTCTCTTCTCCTGCTGGGTTTAGGGTTTCTTTCTTGTTCTTTCTCCAGCTCCTTTAGGTGTAGGGTTAGGTTGTGTACCTGAGACCTTTCTTGTTTCTTGAGAAAGGCTTGTACCGCTATATATTTTCCTCTCAGGACTGCCTTTGTCGTGTCCCACAGATTTTGAACCGTTGTGTTTTCATTATCATTTGTTTCCATGAATTTTTTCAACTCTTCTTTAATTTCCTGGTTGACCCATTCATTCTTTAGAAGGATGCTGTTTAGTCTCCATGTATTTGGGTTCTTTCCAAATTTCCTCTTGTGATTGAGTTCTAGCTTCAGAGCATTGTGGTCTGAAAATATGCAGGGAATGATTCCAATCTTTTGATAACGGTTGAGACCTGATTTAGGACCAAGAATATGATCTATTCTGGAGAATGTTCCATGTGCACTAGAGAAGAATGTGTATTCTGTTGCTTTGGGATGAAATGTTCTGAATATATCTGTGATGTCCATCTGGTCCAGTGTGTCATTTAAGGCCTTGATTTCCTTGTTGATCTTTTGCTTGGATGATCTGTCCATTTCAGTGAGGGGAGTGTTAAAGTCCCCTACGATTATTGTATTATTGTCGATGTGTTTCTTTGATTTTGTTATTAATGGGTTTATATAGTTGTCTGCTCCCATGTTAGGGGCATAGATATTTAAAATTGTTAGATCTTCTTGTTGGACAGTTCCTTTGAGTATGATATAGTGTCCTTCCTCATCTCTTATTATAGTCTTTGGCTTAAAATCTAATTGATCTGATATAAGGATTGCCACTCCTGCTTTCTTCTGATGTCCATTAGCATGGTAAATTCTTTTCCACCCCCTCACTTTAAATCTGGAGGTGTCTTCAGGTTTAAGATGAGTTTCTTGTAGGCAACATATAGATGGGTTTTGTTTTTTTATCCATTCTGATACCCTGTGTCTTTTGATTGGGGGCATTTAGCCCATTAACATTCAGGGTAACTATTGAGAGATATGAATTTAGTGCCATTGTATTGCCTGTAAGGTGACTGTTATTGCATATTGTCTCTGTTTCTTTCTGATCTACTACTTTTAGGGTCTCTCTTTGCTTAGAGGACCCCTTTCAATATTTCCTGTAGAGCTGGTTTGGTGTTTGCAAATTCTTTCAGTTTTTGTTTGTCCTGGAAGCTTTTAATCTCTCCTTCTATTTTCAATGATAGCCTAGCTGGATATAGTATTCTTGGCTGCATGTTTTTCTCATTTAGTACTCTGAATATATCATGCCAGCTCTTTCTGGCCTGCCAGGTCTCTGTGGATAAGTCTGCTGCCAATCTAATATTTTTACCGTTGTATGTTACAGACTTCTTTTCCCGGGCTGCTTTCAGGATCTTCTCTTTGTCACTAAGACTGGTAAATTTTACTATTAGGTGACGGGGTGTGGACCTATTCTTATTGATCTTGAGGGGGGTTCTCTGAACCTCCTGGATTTTGATGCTTGTTCCCTTTGCCATATTGGGGAAATTCTCTCCAATAATTCTCTCCAATATACCTTCTGCTCCCCTCTCTGTTTCCTCTTCTTCTGGAATCCCAATTATTCTAATGTTGTTTCGTCTTATGGTGTCACTTATCTCTCGAATTCTCCCCTCATGGTCCAGTAGCTGTTTGTCCCTCTTTTGCTCAGCTTCTTTATTCTCTGTCATTTGGTCTTCTATATCACTAATTCTTTCTTCTGCCTCATTTATCCTAGCAGTGAGAGCCTCCATTTTTGATTGCACCTCATTAATAGCTTTTTTGATTTCAACTTGGTTAGATTTTAGTTCTTTTATTTCTCCAGAAAGGGCTTTTATATCTCCCGAGAGGGTTTCTCTAATATCTTCCATGCCTTTTTCGAGCCCGGCTAGAACCTTGAGAATCGTCATTCTGAATTCTAGATCTGACATATTACCAATGTCTTTATTGATTAGGTCCCTAGCCTTTGGTACTGCCTCTTGTTCTTTTTTTTGTGGTGAATTTTTCCGCCTTGTCATTTTGTCCAGATAAGAGTATATGAAGGAGCAAGTGAAATACTAAAAGGGTGGCAACAACCCCAGGAAAATATGCTTTAGCCAAATCAGAAGAGATCCCAAATCGTGAGGGGGGAGAAAGGG
>NW_019154102.1:174875-176905 GCF_002288905.1 Enhydra lutris kenyoni
AAAAAAAAAAAGAAACAATTAAAAAAAGAAAACCAATAAAGAAAAAATATAAAAAGGAAAAAAAGAATATATATATTAGATAAACTAGTTAAAAAACGTTAAAAAAGGAAAGGGTAAAAGTTAAAAAAAATTAGCAGAAGAGAAAAATAAATTGAAAAAGAAAAAAAATTAAATTAACTGCAAGGCTAAAGAATCATGGGGAGAAAGCCATGAGTTCCATGCTTTGCTTTCTCCTCCTTTGGAATTCCGCTGCTCTCCTTGGTATTGAAACTGCACTCCTTGGTAGTTGAACTTGGTCCTGGCTGGGTTTCTTGTTGATCTTCTGGGGGAGGGGCCTGTTGTAGTGATTCTCAAGTGTCTTTGCCCCGGGCGGAGTTGGACCGCCCTTACCAGGGGCCGGGCTGAGTAATCCGCTCGGGTTTGCTTTCGGGAGCTTTTGTTCCCTGAGCGCTTTCCGTAGAGTTCCGGAGGGCGGGAATGAAGATGGCGGCCTCCCGGTCTCCGCCCGGAGGAGCCAAGAGCCTGGGGCCCCACTCCTCAGTGCACCCTCAGAGAACAGCGCTGATTTACTCCCGTCACCCTGCCTCCGGCCGCGCTCCGAGCTGACCGAGCCTGCGACCGGTTCAAGGTAACCCCGAGCTTAGAGCTCACTCCTCAGCTCTGTCTCTGTAGCCGGCTTCCCTGTTCTAATACCTGTAAGCTCTGCGACACTCAGACACCCCCGATCCTTCTGTGACCCTGCGGGACCTGAGGCCACGCTGACCCTGCGTGGGCTTCACCCCGGTTAAGCCTCTGGAGCAATGTCCCTCAGTGGAACAGACTTTTAAAAGTCCCAATTTTGTGCTCCGTTGCTCCGCCGCTTGCCGGGAGCCGGCCCCTCCCCCCGCGGTCTATCTTCCCGTCGCTTTGGATTCACTTCTCCGCCAGTCCTACCTTTCCGAAAGTGGTTGATTTTCTGTTTCTAGAGTTGCTGTTCTTCTTCTCTTTGATCTCCCGTTGGATTTGTAGGTGTTTGCAATCTTTAGATAAGCTATCTAGCTGATCTCCCGCTACCTGAAGTAGTCTCAGCCTGCTACTTCTCCGCCATCTTGACTCCTCCCCAGTTTGAATACCTTTTATTTGTTTTTGTTTTTTGATTGCTGTTGCTGGGACTTCTAGTACTATGTTGAACAGCAGTGGTGAGAGTGGTCATCCTTGTCGTGTTCCTAATCTCAAAGGGAAGGCTGTCAGATTTTCCCCATTGAGAATGATATTCACTGTGGGTTTTTCATAGATAGATTTTATGAAGTTGAGGAATGTTCCCTCTATCCCTATACTTGGAAGAGTTTTAATCAGGAACGGGTCCTGTATCTTGTCAAATGCTTTTTCTGCATCAATTGAGAGGACAATGTGGTTATTCTCTCTTCTCTTATTGATTTGTTCTATCACATTGATTGATTTGCAAATGTCAAACCACCCTTGCATCCCAGGAATAAATCCCACCTGGACATGGTGGATAATTTTTTTAATGTATTGTTGGATCCTATTAGCCTTTTTTTTTTTTTTTTAAGATTTTATTTATTTATTTGACAGAGATCACAAGTAGGCAGAGAGGCAGGCAGAGAGAGGAGGAAGCAGGCTCCCCGCTGAGAAGAGAGCCGGATGTGGGGCTGGATCCCAGAACCCTGGGATCATGACCCAAGCAAAAGGCAGAGGCTTTAACTCACTGAGACACCCGGGCGCCCCTGGATCCTATTAGCTTTTTTAATGTACTGTTGGATACTATTAATTAGGATCTTGTTGAGAATCTTGGCATCCATATTCATGAGGGATATTGGCCTGAAATTATCCTTTTTGATGGGGTCTTTGCCTGGTTTGGGGATCAGGGTAAAGCTGGCTTCATAAAAAGAGTCTGGAAGTTTTCATTCTGTTTCTATTTTTGAAACAGCTTCAGGAGAATAGCTATTTATTATTTCTTCTATGAAAGTTTGGTAGAATTCCCCAGGGAATCCATCAGGTCCTGGGCTCTTGTTTTGTGTTTTTTTTTTTTT
>NW_019154102.1:177005-232345 GCF_002288905.1 Enhydra lutris kenyoni
TTCAGAGTCCATAGTCTCTCATGGTTCACCTCCCCTTCCAATTTCCCTCAACTCCCTTCTCCTCTCCAACTCCCCTTGTCCTCCATGCTATTTGTTATGCTCCACAAATAAGTGAAACCATAGGATAATTGACTCTCTCTACTTGATTTATTTCACTCAGCATAATCTCTTCCAGTCCCATCCATATTGATACAAAAGTTGGGTATTCATCCTTTCTGATGGAGGCATAATACTCCATAGTGTATATGGACCACATCTTCCTTATCCTTTTGTCGGTTGAAGGGCATCTTGGTTCTTTCCACAGTTTGGTGACCGTGGCCATTGCTGCTATAAACATTGGGGTACAGATGGCCCTTCTTTTCACTACATCTGTATCTTTGGGGTAAATACCCAGTAGTGCAATTGCAGGGTCATAGGGAAGCTCTATTTTTAATTTCTTGAGGAATCTCCACACTGTTCCCCAAAGTGGCTGCACCAACTTGCATTCCCACCAACAGTGTAAGAGGGTTCCCCTTTCTCCACATCCCCTCCAGCACATGTTTCCTGTCTTGCTAATTTTGGCCATTCTAACTGGTGTAAGGTGATATCTCAATGTGGTTTTAATTTGAATCTCCCTGATGGCTAGTGATGATGAACATTTTTTCATGTGTCTGACAGCCATTTGTATGTCTTCATTGGAGAAGTGTCTGTTCATGTCTCCTGCCCATTTTTTTTTTTTATATGATTGTCTGTTTTGTGTGTGTTGAGTTTGAGGAGTTCTTTATAGATCCTGGATATCAACCTTTTGTCTGTACTGTCATTTGGAAATATCTTCTCCCATTCTGTGGGTTGCCTCTTTGTTTTGTTGACTGTTTCCTTTGCTGTGCAGAAGCTTTTGATTTTGATGAAGTCCCAAAAGTTCATTTTCTCTTTTGTTTCCTTTGCCTTTGGAGACATATCTTGAAAGAAGTTGCTGTGGCTGATATTGAAGAGGTTACTGCCTATATTCTCCTCTAGGATTCTGATGGATTCCTGTCTCACGTTGAGGTCTTTTATCCATTTTGAGTTTGTGATTCTTTATTTTGATTAACTGTTGGCTTATGTAGTTGGCTGCTCCCACATTGGGGACATAAATATTTATATTTGTTAGATCTTCTTGGTGGATCGACCCTTTAAACATGATGCAGTGTTCTTCTGTATCTCTGACTACAGTCTTTAGCTTAAAATCTAAGTTATCTGATATGAGAATCACTACCCCATCATTCTTTTGGAAAAAACTGCAATGCAGAAACCACCAACAGAAAACAAAAACAGAAAAGAAATTAAAAAAATAAAATGGAGAAATAGCAAAGACAGCTTACATCTCAAAATTCAAGCTCAGAGAAGAGTTTTTTTCCTCAGAAAACTTCCCTAACTCAGGGGAACCTGAGGAAATGGCCCATTATTAAAATAAGTGGTTTGGCTAATTATACTTTCAATGAAAGAAAAATGATACAGGCAATGGATATCTTGAATTTAAAACCAAACACTTCGGGGCGCCTGGGTGGCTCAGTGGTTTAAGCCGCTGCCTTCGGCTCAGGTCATGATCTCAGGGTCCCGGAATCGAGTCCCACATCAGGCTCTCTGCTCAGCAGGGAGCCTGCTTCCCTCCCTCTCTCTGCCTGCCTCTCTGTCTACTTGTGATCTCTCTCTGTCAAATAAATAAATAAAATCTTTAAAAAAAACAAAACAAAACAAACAAAAAAAAAAAAACAAAAAACCAAACACTTCATGTCTTACAAAATCCCTGGGAACACTGATGATGGTTTCCTAGAACAGCAAAAAAATACTTAACATCTCCATAAAAGACATTCCCTGTTTCTTCATACCATTTATGTCTGAGGCTGGGACATAGATTTGACACTCAGTCTGTGTGATCTCGACTGATAACTTGATTTCTCTGAACCTGATTTTACCCAGTTATGGGAGTAAGGCATGTTAACAAATAATAAGATGTGCTAAGTCCTTGAGAATATGCAGATTAGGACCAGTGGATTAATAATCATAACAGGTAACACTTAACATACTGTTCCCAATTGCCCCAGACTCTTAGGAGTGCTCTACATGTGTTCACTTACTTAATCCTTGCAACAACCATATGAACAGGTCCAGTTTTCAAATAAGAAAAACTGAGTTCTAGAAAGAGAAAATAACTTGCCTGAGATCATTAGCAACGTTGACTTTCAGGCCTGTGTTCATCTGGCTTCAGAATTGCAGAAATTAATATAGACATCACAAAGATCTATGTAACCTCCAATTATTTTTTTAATTGCATAAGGGCACAGCAATTGTGATTTTGACCAAAATGATGTCAACCACAAAGACCACCTTTCTGCATCACTAAAAGAAATTAGACACAAGAGAGGATTGTGGAATGATGCTGCAACTGTATTCTGATATTCTTGTGGCATCAAGCAAGTGAAGGGCAAAGATTTGTGTTCTAGGTCATCTGATGCCCTGATCAATTTTGCAAACGGGGAAAATTTGACAAAACCCAAACTCAAATTGCCCCAGCAATTTTTATCCATTTGTTGTCTAAAGTGTATGTATTTCTAGGGAATTAAAATCTCCACTTGTGTAATTCAACTTGTCAAAATGTTTCTAACGGCCCTGTGCTGTTGAATATTTATGATGATTCTTTTAGAAAATAAAAGTGTGTTGAGTATAAGAAGAACTAGAATGACATAAGTTGGCTTAAATGCCCTTTTTAAGAAAATCTTTATCTTCACAACTCAGTCTTCAATCTTAAATTAGTTATGTTTCATTCTTTAGACATTTACTAAGTAAGAACTATGCTATTAACAATGACCATTATTTATTGAATGCTGATCATGGATGCATATTAAGATGAATTGTAAGATTCTGAAGCCCCTGACTTGGAATATTCTCTGATTCACAAGTCTTATAGATGACCTTGACTTGTTTGATTAGCTAGAAGTTTTTCACCTGTAAGTGTGAGGATCTAATACAAGTTGATGTTAGCTAAATAGGAAATTTCATGGTTCCTATAAATGAAAAGGCTGGTGGTATATAACATCAGTTCAGCTAGCTCAAGGGACTGAGAGCATTTTTGATCATCGAATCTTTCTCATCTCTTTGCTCTGTTTCCTTCTGTATTATGTTTGTTTATTCTTTATTGCATAGTCTCTGTTTTGGCAGTGGCTAGGTTGTAGTCTAACAGCTTTCAAGCACCCAGGAAAGATGGCTTCTGTTGTTAGTAGTTTCAGCAATGGTTGGTTGTTGCTTTTTGACCTGGTTTGGAAGGTAACCTCATTCCATGACTCCATCTTACTGGAGCTGTAGGAGAGGAAAATCAGTACTTGCTAAAGGGTTTGGAAGCTGTTAGAATATTGCATAAATATTCAGGAAGATCTTGGGATGTGCTTATACTGAAAAAAATCATTTATCTGAAATTAGAATTTAATTGGATATTCTATAATTTTATTTGCTAAATCTGGCAGCTTTACTCAAGAGCTTATTAACCTCTATGATAAATTAATCTTTCCAAATATGGTAATATGCATGTCCTAAAGGCACACTCCTAAGCAAAATGATAATGAACCATTCAACCAAACAATACATACCAAGAATGACATTTTTCCAGTGTCAAGAATTATTCAAAACTCTTTTCATGCAGTAACTCATGTAGTCTTGTAAAAGCCTTGTGAGATAAATAATTTAATTATTCTTTTTTTACAGATAGGGAAATTGGGTCCCAACGATGTTAGATATCCTGAATGTGAAGCAGCCAGAGGTGCTGAGAGCCAATGTTGAACCAAGTTCTAAGGCACCAGAGATGTCTTACAGGTAATCTTTTCAATAGTTTCATGTCTCTTGCTTTTCAGGGCAGGATGAACAAGCTACTTTGGTAAGAACCAAATTTTCCTTTTTCTATTGATACCTTCATAGTCACCTTCCTTGGGTTACATTTGCAAAGAATGTGAACTGTTTCATATACTTGAATTCCAAATGCCCTATTATTACTTGGTAAAGGAAAAGACCCATTTGCCCCATTAGACTGATATCCAGTTATCTGTCCCATTCCCAAATAATCCGCTGAGAGAAACCTAGCTTCACATCTAGATAAGTTGTCTTATTAAACTGCACAGAATTTTCTTCCTGCTGTCAACATCCTGTGTCAGTGCAGAAGGGAAGTCCTTAGCCTTTGAGCCAGTGATGTTTTCTGCTCTTATGTGGCCACCTTTTGGGCTCTGTGTCCACACACAGAACTCAATGCTTGCAGAAGAGTGTTCAAATGAACCACGGGTTCTCCAGGCTTCAGACCTCAAACATCAGTATCCAAATATTCTTCCCCACTTGTGGAACAAAACAGTCCCCAGTGCAACCTTCTCCCTTATGGACCAGAATTCCCTTAATCCCTTTAATTCATTCAGGAGGAAAGAGAAAAAAATATAAAGTCTGGCAACACTTTTAGGTTGTTCAACCCAATGCATAAATTAGGCTTTCTTCCTGCCATTCCTCCAAATCTAAATATTCTATAAACGTTGCAGGTAAGAAACTTTTCAAGTAAATTTCATTGTCACAACTAGATTCCAATTCTCAGCTCTCAGAGGAACGTATTTCTACCAAAGCTGCTGCAGCTTAATAGTCAACACCTTTAGAGTTAGAGGTTTGTAACCAGATTTATAGATATTCTTAAATTTCCCAAATAGAGGTTGACTTTTTTTTTTTTACTGCTTGAATCCTACCAAAATAAGCATAACTTCCTGACTGACTGCCAGCCTGTCTACAGAAAGGTAAAGTCATTTTAACATAATTATATTATGGTTAAAAGTGTCTGGTTAAAACATGCAAACTAAGGAGTCTTTTAGGATCAGTTTAGATGCCAATTCCCTACACGTGTATACAAAAACAATGGTACCTTTTTAAATCCATGTAAAAAAATTTATCCATACTATTTGGCCAAGAAAATGGAGAAAAATTCACTTACTGCAATATGTCGTATATCTTCAATTTCCCTGCTCTTCTCTAGACACCAATGCTACATTCCCAACACAGAGAGCAAATACTTTCTTGTTACACAGGTGTGTTCATGGTAAGCAGGAGGCATTGTGCCTGCCACGACAGGCAAAATTTTAAAATAAATTTGGCACCAGCCACTTATCACTGGTCTTGCCTGAGGAGCAAGGGAGATGCATGGAGCTGGGCCTCAGTGCCATTCATCCTGTTCCTTTCTTAACCACTTCCTCCACCTCCCGGGTCAGATAGGACTTGTCTCAGGATAGAGCAGCTGGAATTTTTCCTCGACACGGAAAAGTCAAGATACAGAGCTGAGCTGATACAGAAATAAATGGAAGAAAATCTATAAGCATATGGTTTCTTCAAGCGAGCCCCTAACTCTGTGCTTTATAATCACCAGGGTTCTTTGCTAAAAATATCTGTTCTTTGAGACCACATTGGAATAACTATTCCAGATTCCTCTGGATGGGGCAGAGGGATTGATAATTTAGAGATTTATGGCAAGCTTCTAAAAATGAGGTAATTACATATGTCTTTTATGGCGATGACCTCAAGAGTCTGGAAAACTCTAGTATAAACTTGGCACATTGTTCTGAAGAGGGATTTTTTTTTTTAATATTTTATTTATTTATTTGACAGATCACAAGCAGGCAGAGAGGCAGGCAGAGAGAAAGGGAAGCAGGCTCCCCGCTGAGCAGAGAGCCCCATGCGGGGCTCAATCCCAGGACCCTGGGAACATGACCCGAGCCAAAGGCAGAGGCTTTAACCCGCTGAGCCACCCAGGTGCCCCTGAAGAGGGATTTTTAAGAGCATATGGCATCCAGTAGGCTGGGTTCAAGTCCTGAGCTGTCATGGAGAGTGTCTGTTACTTAACCTCTTGGAGTCTCAGTTTGCTGAATTCAGAAAACTAGATAGGAACATAGGCATAAAGCACTTACACAGCATCTGGTGTTTACTGAGCACTCAATAAATAAAGCCTTATTATGAAAAAGCACATCAAATAAACTTGAATTTGTTACAAAACAAGAGATTTTCCAGAAATGTTTTATTTGAAGCTGGTCCTTTCAGACTGTGTTTCTCTCTGCTCTGCCTGTATTCAGAGTTCTTGAAAGGTTTAGGAAGCTCTGATCTGAGGAAAGAATGCCTTTTTGTTTGTTTGTTTTGTTTGTTTGTTTTGTTTTTTTGTTTGAAAGCATATTCTTTCTCTTAGTCAAGCTATAGA
This sequence comes from Enhydra lutris kenyoni, assembly GCF_002288905.1. Lineage (NCBI taxonomy): Eukaryota > Metazoa > Chordata > Mammalia > Carnivora > Mustelidae > Enhydra > Enhydra lutris. Next base: position 183,226 of record NW_019154102.1, read on the forward strand.
GAAACCACATATCTTAAAGGTAACATTTTTCAAAGTGAAAAGTTGTATTCACAGAAATAAAGTAAGTGCCAGATGCTAAAGTCTTCTCTATAACCGGCATGCACAGGCATCAGAAGGTCACTAAAAAGGAGACTGACTCACAACAAAAGGACATCTGTAAATCAAATGTTAATGGCAATAGATTTGCTGCAAGTTCTGGAATCTTCCCAGTCTCTTGCCTAAAATTGCTTACAGCCATCTCCACATGGGATTTACACTTGTCATCAACACTGGCAAATTCAAAATCCATTATCTAAGACTTTCTTTCCTGTGAACACCAAACTCAAGATCACCTCCAGAGTTGTCTTCTCTATTGGTGTTTCTCTTCCCTGTTTTCTCTGTGAAGGCTACAGTGTACTTTCTATAACTTTAACAACAGTTACTTTCTAGTTATGTTATTTCATTAAGTTATAAAGACTGTAACCTGTTGATGAGTCTTTCCGTATCTGAAAAAAATGTTACACACATATTTGTTTATCAGGTATCTGCCTGCCTCTCCATCCCTCCATCCATCCTAATTCTGTTCCAAATTAAATAAATAAATAAATAAATAATGACAGTCCAGTTCCTGTTCCTAAAACTGTGACTTCTGAAATGCTACAACAACTGGTACATTTGAAATTGTATCTGGCTGATTCCAGGACTGGTATAAGAAATGTTCAGGGTGAGTCCATGATATTTGTATAAGAAAGCAAGGAAATAATAAAGTCTTGATAGTTTTATATCCAGCAGACTTTGAGATCAAAACAAAGGAACTTCCACTGAAAAAGATGGGAAAACTAATGCAACAAAAATAAAATCAGAGTCTATTCATTAATATAACTGGAGTGTGTGTGTGTGTGTGTGTGTGTGTGTGTGTGTGTATTTAAAGGTTTCAATTTATTTATTTGACAGAAATCACAAGTAGGCAGAGATAGGAAGGAGTAGGATCCCTGCTGAACAGAGAACCCAATGCAGGGCTTGATCCCAGGACCCTGAGATCATGACCTGAGCCAAAGGCAGAGGCTTATCCTTTCAGCCACCCAGGCGCCCCTGGAGTATATATTTTAAAAGTGAGTTAATAAGGATACTTAAAGAGAAGATACAGTCAAACAACAATAACAACAACAAGAAGATAGAACACAAACAAAACTTTATTGATTCCCACCTGGGTATTTAGACCACCACTTCCTTACTTGGGAACTGACAATTAAAGGAAAATTTAGTATCTTCCCTGCTGATCTCCCATTAACTATATTTTAGTGTAATCAAATACTCTTAGCTAATGATGAAAAGGTTTTTTTTTTAGAGAAGAATTTAATAAATGAGGAAGAAAAATCAGAATTAGAACATTGCCATTTTGCACTTTTTAATAAAATGATTGTTTTAGGCAGAGGGGTAAACAGTTTAAAAAAAATGATGGGGAAATTTATAAAGGAGGAATTAGGCTGTTACCACCAGAATATCAATGATCAATATTTCTATTATTGAAAGTGAGACAACCAGATATTTTATACCTCTTAGAAGCATTATTCCTAAAGTTGAACCTGAATTTATGCAGGTTTTTAGATAATAGTTCCAATTTTTTAAAAATATATTTTATTTATTTATTTGACAGAGAGATCACAAGCAGGCAGAGAGGCAGGCAGAGAGAGAGGAAAGCAGGCTCCCACTGAGCAGAGAGCCTGATGCGGGGCTCGATCCCAGGACCCTAAGATCATGACATGAGCCGAAGGCAGAGGCTTAACCTGCTGAGCCACACAGGCACCCCAATAGTTCCAATTTTTAAGGAAAAATAACTCCTACAATTTAAATAACATCAAAGAAAGGAGATAAATCAAGAATGTAGTTCATACCATGGGACAATTGACAAGGCTTTTGCAATGTGACAGCATGTGAAACAAGAAAAAGGAGGATTTGAATAGAAGAAATTCTAGATTTACAAAGACCTCAGAAATAGAGCAACCAATCCAATGTATGTAATTTGAACAAACTACTTCAAAATAGGTATTTTGAGACAAATGATAAACTACCACATGAAATGGTATTAGGTACAAAAGAATTGACACATTTTTTAGATCTGATAGTGGGATTTTGCTAAAGAAAAAAAAATCCACAATTTTGTGAGATGTACACATCATTGTATAGTCCCCCACCTTACTCTTTGAACTTTATTCTTGATAACTTTTTTTTCCTTGCCCTGAAGTTGGCTTCATCTGAAGTTAATATAGCTACCCCACTTTTCTTTTGATTTGCGGTAGCATGGTATTTCTATCCTTCTTTAGAGAGAGCCACATTTCTGAACTATGTAACTTTCCTTTAGCCTGAAAACAAACTGCTTTAAGATTTTTTTTCCTACAGGGAAGGACTGCTTGAAAAGAATTTCCTCACATGTGGCTTGTTTGAAGATTTCTTAATCTCTCTTTCACTGTTTTTGCCACATTTTTAAAAATTCCAGCATAGTTAACACACAGTGTTCTATTAATTTCAGGTGTACAATATAGTGATGTACTATGTCCATGCATTACTCAGTGCTCATCACGATAAGTCTACTCTTGATCCCCATCACCTATTTCACATGTCCTCCCTCCCACCTGCCCTCAGTTTGTTCTCTATAGTTAAGAGTCTGTTTCTTGGTTTGTTTCCCTCTCTCATCACTCTCTTTTTCCCCCTTTACTCATTTGTTTTGTTTCTTAAATTCCACATGTGAGTGAAATTATATGATATTTGTCTTTTCTCTGACTGACTTATTTTGCTTAGCATTATACTCTCTATAAAGTTTTTTTAAAAATTTATTTATTTCACAGAGAGAGAGAGAGAGAGAAATCACAAGGCAGAGAGGCATGCAGAGGGGAGTGGGGGAAGCAGGCTCCCCACTGAGCAGGGAGCCCCAGATGAGGGGCTTGATCCCAGGACCCTGAGATCATGACCTGAGCCAAAGGCTGAGGCTTAACCCACTGAACCACCCAGGAGCCCCAAATACTCTCTAGATCATCCATGCTGTTACAAATGGGAGGATTTCTTTCTCTTTATAGCTGACTAATACTTCAACGTGTATGTATATCACACCTTCTTTATCCATTCCTCTATCATTGGGCATTTGGACTGCTTCCCTTGTTTGGCTATTGTAAATAATGCAGTGATCTTTGGGGTGTATATATCCTTTCAAATTTGTGTTTTTGTGTTCTTTGGGTAAATAGCTAGTAGTGTGCTTACTGGATCATAGGTTATTTTTACTTTTAACTTTCTGAGGAAACTCCATACTGTTTTTCAGTGGCTGTACTGCTTTTCATCCCCTCCAGCAGTGTAGGAGGGTTTGTTTTTTACCTGTATCCTCTCCAGCACCTGTTCTTGAGTTTTCAATCTTAACCATTCTGATAAGTATGAGTTGATACATCACTATGGTTTTGATTTGCATTTCCCTGATGATGAGTGATGTTGAGAATCTTCTAATGTGTCTGTTGGACATCTGTATGTCTTTGGAGAAACATCTGTTCATGTCTTCTGTTCATTTTTAATTAGATTATTTTTTTTTTTGGTGTTGAGTTGTGTAAGTTCTTTTTTAAAAAACATTTTAATTCCATTTGGTTAATATACAGTGTTATATTAGCTTCAGGTATAAAATAGAGTGATTCAACAGCTCAAAACACCACCCTGTTCTCATCATGGCAAGGGTACCCTTAATCCCCATCATATGCTTAACAAATTCCCAAGCCCCCTTCCCCTCTGGTAACCATCAGATTATTCACTGTAATGAAGAATCAGTCTCTTGCTTTGTCTCTCTCTCACTTTCTGTCTCTCTGTGTCTATTTTTTTCCCCTTTGCTTGTTTGTTTTTCTCAAATTCCACATATGAGTGAAATCATACGGTATTTGTCTTTTTTGGACTGACTTCTCTTAGCATTATACTTTCTAGCTCTGTCCATGTCATTACAAATGGCAAGATGTCATTCTTTTTTTTATGGCTGAATAATATTCTACCCCCATCTTCTTTATCCATTCATCAATTGATAGACACTTGGGTTGCTTCCATATCTTTTTAAAATTGTCTTTCAATTTTTTATTTAAATTCTAGTTAGTTAACATATATAGTGTAATATTGGTTTCATAAATAGAATTTATTGATTCATCACCTATATACATCACCCAGTGCTTATCACAGGTGCCTTCCTTCATAGCCATCACCCACCTAGCCCTTCCCCGACCCATCTCCCATCCATCAACCCTGAGTTTGTTCTCTGAGTTAAGAGTCTCTTATGGTTTGTTTCCCTCTCTTCCCCTACCCCTTCCCCTATATTCATCTGTTTTGTTTGTTAAATTCCACATACGAGTGATCATATGGTGGTTGTCTTTCTCTGACTTACTTCATTTGGTGTAATACTCTCTAACTTGTTGAAGATGGCAAGATTTTAGTCTTTTTGATAGCTGAGTAATATTCCACTGTATTGTATGTATGTGTGAATATACCACATCTTCTTCATCATTCATTAGTCAGTGGATATTTGGGCTCTTTCCATAATTTGGCTATTGTTGATAATGCTTATATAAACATCAGGTTGCATGTATCCCTTCAAATCATTGTTTTTGTATCCTTTGGGTAAATACCTAGTGTTTGTGCCAGTACCATATTGTTTTGATTACTACAGCCTTGTAATAAAACTTGAAGTTTGGAACTGTGATATCTCCAGCTTTCTCTTTTTCAAGATTGCTTTGACTATTCAACATCTTTTGTAGTTCCAAACTTTAGGATTGTTGTCATGTGGAAAATGCTCTTGGTATTTTGATAGGGATTCCGTTAAACCATTAGATTGCTTTGGGTTTGTATAGACATTTTAAACAATATTTGTTCTTCCTATCCATAACAGGAAATGTCTTTCCATTTCTTTGTGTCATCTTTAATTTCTTTCATGAGTATATTATAGTTTTCAGAGTATAGTTCTTTCATCTCTCTTGTTAAGTTTCTTTTTCCCCCCCTAGGTATTTTATTACTTTTTGTTCAATTATAAATGGAATTGTTTTCTAAGTTTCTCCTGCTGCTGCTTCATTATTAGTGTAGAGAAATGCAATGGATTCCTGTACATTGTTTTTTGTACCCTGAGACTTTACTGAATTCATTTATCAGTTCTAGTAGGTTTTTTGGGTCGAGTCTTTTGGGTTTATAATATATAGTATCATGTCATCTGCAGAGAATGAAAATGTTACTTCTTCCTTACCAGTTTGGATGGCTTTTATTTCATTTTGTTGTCTCATTACTGTGGCTAGGACTTCCAGCGCTATTTTGAATAAAAATGGTAAGAGTGAACATTCTTGTCTTGTTCCTGATCTTAAGGGAGAAGCTCTCATTTTTTCCCCCATTGAATATGATGTTAGCTGTGGGGTTTTCGTACAAGACTTCTATTATGTTGAGCTATGTTCTTTCTAAACCTATATTTTGAAGGCTTTTATCATGAATGAATGTCATATGTTGTCAAATGATTTTTCTATATCTTTTGAAATGATCCTATGGTTTTTATCCCTATCTTCTGATGTGATGAATTAACATGGATTGATTTGCAAATATTGAACTGCACTTGCATCCCAGGAGTAAATCTTGGTTGATACAATGAATGATTTTTTTTTATTGTATTGTCAAATTTGATTTGCTAATATTTTGTTAACGGTTTTGCATCTATGTTCATCGCAGATATTGGCCTGTAATTCTTTCTTTCTTTCTTTTTTTTTTTTTTTTTTTTTTTGTGGTGTCTTCATCTGGTTTTGGTATGAGAATAATGCTGGCCTTATACAATGAACCTGGAAATATTCATTTTCTTCTAATTTTTGGAATAGTTTGAGAAGAATAGGTATTATCTCTTCCTTAAATGTTCAATAGAATTATCCTGTGACTGTGTCTGGTCCAGGACTTTGGTTTATTGGGAATTTTTTAGATTACTGATTCAATGTCCTTGCTGGTAATCAGTCTGTTCACATTTTCTATTTCTTTCTGCTTCAGTTTTGGTAGTTTGTATGTTTCTATGAATGTATCCATTTCTTCTGGGTTGTCCAGTTTGTTGGCATATAATTTTTCCTAATATTCTCTTACAATTGTCAGTATTTCTTTGGTGTCAGTTACTATTTCTCTTTGTTCATTTGTGATTTTGAGGGTTTTAATCTAGTTAAAAGTTCATCAGTTTTGTCGATCTTTTAAAAAAAATAGGTCCTGGTTTCATCTTTTTTTTTTTAGTTTTTAGATCATTCATTTCTGCTCTAATACTTTTTCTATCCTTCTACTGGTTTTGGATTTTGTTTGTTCTTTTTCTAGCTTCTTTGGATGTAAGGTTAGGTTATTTGAGATCATTTATTTATTTGTTTATTTTTTATTTTTTGAGGTTGGCCTGTATTGCTATAAACTTACCTGTTAGAATTGCTTTGCTGCATCCTAATTTGGACCAATTTGGACCTAATTTGGACCATCCTAATTTGGACTGTTTGTGTTTTCATTTTCATTTGTCTTCACGTAACTTTTTAATGTCTTCTTTGATTTTTTGGTTGACCCATTCTTTGTTTAGTAGCATGTTATTTATCCTACATGTATTTGTAGTCTTTCTAGATTTTTTCTTGTAGTTGATATCTAATGTTACAGTGTTGTGGTCAGAAAAGATGCATGGTTTGGCTTCGATCTTTTCGAATTTGTCGAGAATGTTTTGTGGCCTAATATGTGATTTATTCTGGAGAAATTTCCATGTGCATTTAAAAAGAATGTGTATTCTGCTGTTTTATGATGGAATGTTCTGAATTTATCTCTTAAATCCATCTGGTCCAGTGTGTCATTCAAAGTCATTGTTTCCTTGATTTTTGATTCCTTGATTTTTCTGTTTGGATGATCTGTCCCTTGATATGAGTGCAGTGTTAAAGTCCCCAACTATAATAGTATTAATAGGTGTTTTATCTTTTACTTTTGATAAGTCTTGCTGAAGTTTTCTCAATTTTACTAATTTTGTCAAAGAACCAGCTCCTAGTTTTATTGATCTGATCTTTTGTTGTTGTTGTTTCTGTATCATTTATTTCTGCTCTAATCTTTATTAATTCCTTCCTTCTGCTGGCTTTTTTTACCTTCAGGTGTAAGGTCAGGTTGTTTGAGACTTTCTTCTTCTTCTTCTTCTTCTTCTTCTTCTTCTTCAGGTTGGCTTGTATTGCTATAAATTTCTGTGTTAGAATTACTTTTGCTGCATCCTAAAGATTTTGGACCACTGTGTTCTCATTTTCATTTGTCTTCATGTAATATTTTATTTCTTTGAGTTTTTGGTTGACCCATTCATTGTATAATAGCATGTTATTTAACATGTATTAAAAAATACAAACACATATTTACAAATACAAACATGTATTTGTAGTCTTTCCAGATTTTTTCTTATGGCTGATTTCTAGTTTTATAGTGTTGCAATGTTGTAGTCAGAAAAGATGTATGGTATGACTTTGAACTTTTTGAATTTTTTAAGATTTGTCTTGTGGTGTAATATGTGATCTATTGTGGAGAATGTTCCATGTGTACTTGAAAAGAATGTGGATTCTGCTGTTTCTGATGGCATGTCCTTAATATATCTGTTAAGTCCACTTGGTCCAGTGTGTCTTTCAAAGGCATTGTTTACTTGTTAATTTTCTGTTTAGATGAACTATCAATGTAAGTGGGTATTAAAGTCCCCTACTATTGTTGTTATTATCAGTTAGTTCCTGTATGTTATTATTTGTTTTATATATCTGTATGCTCCCATGTGGGGTGCATAAATATTTACAATTGTTATATCTTCTTGTTGAATTTTCCCCTTTATTATTAAATAATGTCCTCCTTTGTCTCTCTTTACAGTTTTTGTGTGGTATGGATATTTTAATATACTAATTGTTCTGATCCTTGAATATAGAATTTCCATTTGTATCTTTTTTTTTTTTTTTTTTAAGATTTCATTTATTTGTCAGAGAGAGAGAGAGAGAGATCACAAGTAGGCCGAGAGGCAGGCAGAGGCAGAGGGAGAAGCAGGCTCCCCGCTGAGCAAGGAGCCCGATGCGGGACTCGATCCCAAGACGCTGGGATCATGACCTGAGCTGAAGGCAGCCGCCCAACCAACTGAGCCACCCAGGCGTCCCCATTTGTATCTTTTTAATTTCTCTCATCAGAGTCTTACAGTTTATGGAGTACAGATTTTTCACCTTCTCAGGAAAATTTATTCAAGTACTTTATTGTGTTTGATGCTGTTCTAAATGGAATGCTTTCCTTCTGTTTTAGATATTTCATTGTTAGCATCTTGAAACACAACTGAGTTTTTATGATTTTATATCCTAAAACTACTGAATTCATTGATTAGTTCTCATAGCCAAAATATACCCAGCTCCCGATTTCTGAACTTTTCCCAATTTCTATATTATACTACTGTAAATAACCCTGGATTCAACTTCCATTTGTAAAAAAAAGAAATAGATAATAGCCTTAATTAATTTGTCTTAGACTAGTCTCCTAGAAGTAGAATTACTTTTTCAATGAATGTGAACTTTACTAATACCTGTTTTACATGTCATTCTTTAGCTCTAGAGAATGACATGTAAGTATCATATTCTTTGCCTAATTATAGAAAGCACTACTTCACTATATCTATGTCAAAGTAAATTGTCTCCTTCCAAATCTTTTTACTCTTATTAGCAAAAATACCAGAAGATATATTAATTTGTATTTCTTTCATGATTTGAAGAAAACATAGTTCAGTATACATTAGCTAGTTGGATTTCACCTCTCATGGTTTTCTGGATGTGTCAACTAATAGGTTATCTGAAATCTTAGTTGTCCAAGTTTTAGATGTTTTTACTTAAATTTATATATAAGGAAAAATGAGAGAGACTACATCAGGTGATGGCAGGAGACACAAGTTTTAAAATTTACTTATTTAATTGGAAATAAAGGTGAATATTCCTGATGTAAATATTAAGTATTAGATGCACATGTTACGATCATCTTCATGTAGTGTTTTTTAAAATAGGAGAGTTAAGTGATTTTTGTCAAGGTGTCGAAAAAAATTGAACATTCTGGCATTTCCTTTTTCTTTTTTTTTTTTTTTTTAACATTTTATTTATTTATTTGACAGAGAGAGAGAGATCCCAAGTAGGCAGAGAGGCAGGCAGATGGAGAAGGAGAAGCAGGCTCCTTGCTAAGCAGAGAGCCTGAAGCGGGGCTCCATCCCAGGATCCTGAGATCATGATCTGAGCTGAAGGCGGAGGCTTTACCCACTGAGCTAACCAGGCACCCCCATTCTGGCATTTTCTAGCTTCAGGTGTTACCAGTCTGTGCAAACACAAAGGCAGTTTGACATAGTTCCTGGTAATATAGGTAATCTAGGAATGAACTTAAATAAAAAGTTATCTGATACCATTCCCTTAGTACAATGATGTGGAATTAAATCCATAAAATATTTAAGGGTAATAAAGAAGTTAACTTATTTGGACATTTCTTTGTTCTTTTACTCTCCTAGATTTATTTAATTATGATTTCACAGGCTGCACCTCATCACTATTAGTACTGCTAGTATACCTCATGTACTATTTTTAAAATGATTTCTAGAACACACTGGCTTCTCCATTGTCCTGTCCTTAATGTTCATCCATCAGAGTGTGTATTTTCAGCATTTATTATATTTGTTTACTGCTTATTAAGTAAATGTGTCCTTGGGAGCCTTTTAAATAAATATTAGGTGACCTTAAACTGATATTAAATGTTACTGTATATATTATATTCAATAATATATATTATATACTATATAATATTATATATGTTATGTAACCTTAAACTGATGTCCATTTAGTTACTTACTTTTTATTTTCTGTTATTCCTTCCAGAATCTCACTATTGCCAATGGATGTATATTTATCATTTGTAATCCCAGGGATCCCTATCTTCTTCCCATTTTTTAGTTTCTAATCAACTCATGATCATGTTCTGGGAACTTGAGACTATTAACAGTGTTTTATCTAAATAATAGGGGAGATACTGAATGTAAATTGAAAATATGGCTACTTTTCTCCCTGTCCTAAAGTGTTTCTAGTAGAGACACTTCTTAAGCCTTAAGTTATCAGATGGTCTTACAGGAAAAGTCTTCATTATTCTCTGTATCCTGGTTTTCCTAGTTTAGAATCCTCAAATGGAATGCATAGTAAACCAGTATCTCAAAAAAAACTGTATGAAAATGGAGATATTTTCCAAAGGAAACATTTCTGAAATACTTTTCATTTATTTTAGTACCAACAATTGTTTAGCTTCTCAAGTTGAGTAGCACCTTTTCACCTATTGAAATTCTTTACATAAAATTAATAAGTCAAACTGAGTTGTATTGAATTATATAACATTTTGGCAACACATAGTCTAAGTGCTTCAAGGAAATAGATCTGAGTACACTTTGTTTTTTAAAACTAGTTCTTATACAAATTTGCAACAAGACAGGCAACGTGAATGAATAACACAATGAACACCACAACCCACACATAGATAAATAATCATTATTTTGCTGTATTTGTTTCTTCTCCCTTTCTGTCTGCCTGCACACATGCATATGATGTAATTATGTGTGTTGGTATTTATATATGTATTTATATTCATGTATATGTATAAATTTCACAATAAGCTGAAGGCACTATGACAGTTTTCATCTTAAATATTATAGAGCATATAAAAATCCCATTAATCTTTTTTATCAATAATTATTTCTTATGTTTTGTCAATATGTCTTTTCAGTGTTAATCTAGAAGAGCTCCCTAACTTCTTATTTTTTTCTAATATTTTATTTATTTTTTCAGTGTTTCATGATTTCTAACTCCTTATTTTTAAGTTCTTCATTTGAAATTCTTTTATTCTAAGTGAGTCTGAGCATTTTTCCTAAATTAAAACATATTTATACTGTATTTTCTGTTAAAGGTATTTTTATGTTATTTGTCCATTTTTTAATGTGAATTTGCTTTTCTTAAATAGATACATACAGAAATATAATACGAAGGATTGGATGGGAGGGAAAGAGAGAGGAAGAGAAAGGATGAACACAGGGATTAAACATCTATGATAAATATCTGCACATATATCCTGGTTCTAATTTGAATTGTGTGTGTAGTTCTGTGTTGCAGGTTTTTTTTTTTTAAAGATTTTATTCATTTATTTGACAGAGATCACAAGTAGGCAGAGAGGCAGGCAGAGAGAGGGGGAGAAGCAGGCTCCCCACCGGGCAGAGAGCCCAACACAGGGCTCAATCCCAGGACCCTGAGATCATGACCTGAACCGAAGTCAGAGGCTTCACCCACTGAGCCACCCAGATACCCCATTTTTTAAAAAAATAGTGAAATATATTCATCTTTTAATGCTTCTGAATTTTGAACACTAATACCCAGGCTTTCCAACTCCAACTTATGATAATTAATAAATGTTTCTTATAGTACTTGCATTATTTATTTTTTTTCAGCGTAACAATATTCATTGTTTTTGCACCACACCCAGTGCTCCATGCAATCCGTGCCCTCTCCAATACCCACCACCTGGTTCCCCCAACCTCCCACCCCTGCCCCTTCAAAACCCTCAGATTGTTTTGCATGATTTTTTTTTAAGATTTTATTTATTTATTTGACAGAGAGCGAGAGTGATCACAAGTAGGCAGAGAAGCAGGCAGAGAGAGAGAGAGAGAGAGAGAAAGAGGAGGAAGCAGGCTCCCCGCGGAGCAGAGAGCCCGATGCGGGGCTCAATCCCAGGACCCTGAGACCATGACCTGAGCCGAAGGCAGAGGCTTAACCCACTGAGTCACCCAGGCGCCCCTGCATGATTTATTTTTAAACATTAAGATTTCTGATTCATTTGGAGTTTATCCTAGTAAACATAATGATACACATTTTCAGTTTTACTGTTTTTTTAATAACAATTAATTGCCTTTTTTTTTTTTAAGATTTTTAATTTATTTATTTGACAGAGAGACAGAGAGATCCCAAGTAGGCAGAGAGGCAGGCAGAGAGAGAGGGGGAAGCAGGCTCCCTGCTGAGCAGAGAACCTGATGCAGGGCTTGATCCCAGGACCCTGAGACCATGACCTGAGCTGAAGGCAGAGGCTATATCCACTGAGCCACCCAGACACCCCTTGAATTGCCTGTAAAACATTGATGAAGAAGTCTTTTTTCCCCCTGAGGCTTAATCTACTACATATTATACTTTCATAGGTACTTGGTATAATCTACTATATATTATACTTTACATGTATTACCAATTTTACTTTTTGGTGCCAGTATCTTTCTGATTGTTCATGTATAAACAGTACATTGTTTTATGAGAAAGACATTTTTATTTTAATATCTGGTAGTGCCAATTCTATACTGACTTACTGATCTTTTTTGTTTGTTTGTTTCTTTGTCTAGTCATTTTTTTTTTAATATGACCTTCATAATGACCCCATCTTTGGCAGTTTTAGTGGGACCACAGTAAATTTATATTTAACCTAGTGTGAATTGATGTTTTTATAATGTTTGATTATTAAATTAAAAAAATGGTGTTTCCTTCTATTTTTTCAGGACTACTTTTGTGTCCTTCTGAAGTATTTAAAAATTTTCCTTCTCTAGGTTTTGGGCTTTTTTAAAAAAAGATTTTACTTATTTATTTGACAGAGACACAGTCAGAGAGGGAATGATCACAAGCAGAGGGAGTGAGAGAGGGAAAAGTGGGCCTCCGGCTGAGCAGGGAGTCCAATGCAGGACTGGATCCCAAAACTCTGGGATTAGGCTTGATCCCAGAACTTGGATCATGACTTGAGCCAAAGGCAGATGCCTAATGACTGAGCCACCCAGGTGCCCCAGTTTTGTGCTTTTAATCCTAGGTATTTTACTATTTTTTAAAACAAGATTCTCTTTGTAATTATTCTTGGCATATAAGAAAGGTTTTAAAATTTCATAATTTTTAATATTCTGATGGTTTACTGAAATTTTTGTATTTTTTAAATTCTTTTTTAACTTTAACTTTCCAGACATGCTATCATAAAATAAGGAAATAAAGATTTTTTTCTCTTGGTTTCAATTCTTATTTCTCACATTTCCTGTGTTATTATTGTTTTGAATAATAACTATAGTTCAGTGTTAAATATTAGTATAAAAAATAGTGGTCCTTTTCTATATTTTAATGGTAATTGCTCTCTCTTAGTATGTCAGATACTGACTTTGCAACTGATGTACGTAGATCTATGTAGATTCAAGGTTAGGAAGTCATCATTTTTTTAAAAAATTTTATTGGTACTTTGTTAACAAATAGTGAACTTTCAAAAAGTTTTTATGTCAATAGTGTGAATTATATTAGCAGATATACCATATTAAATCATCCAATTTCTAGAATAAATCCTACTTGACCATGATGTATTGTTTTTAGTGTGATTTTAGATCCTCTGCAATTATTTTATTTGTGATTAAGGAGGAGTAGTCTGTACTTATATTTTATTGTATATCTTTTATGCCACCATAACTTTAACATCCTTCTAAAATGAAATGACAGTCTTGATTGAGTATAACATCAATACCTTCATTTATTTAAAAAAAAAAAAACTCTGAATGTTTTCTGGTCCTTCTTAATCATTGCAACAATTTAACTGGCATTAGAATTGACTGCTTTTTAGTGTTTGGTAGAATTTTCCAGTGAAACTCAATCTGGTTCTTGTGGAGGGTAGCGCTTTGAAACTAGTTTTTGTTTGCTTTTTCTGACATACATTTTTAAAATCTGAAAGGCAGTAGGTATACAGATGTTTTGTTGATGCTTTTTTTTTTTTTACAGAAGCTAAAAAATAACATTTTTGAAATGGAGGTTTTTTACTTCTAATGCTGTTTCATCCAGGCAAGACTATTTTTTAGACAGTATCTCTTCATTCTTGTACCCATGTTGTGCCCAAGTTTTCGTGTCTGAGAGACCACCAAGGAGCCAAGCACCGATGCAATCGCATGAGGGTTTATTTGACAAGCTTAAGCTTGGGCCCAAGTATACCTGACATAGCGGAGTAGGGACTGGGACCCCGAGCCAGATTACAGTCAGAGTTTTTAAAAGCAGAGTAGGGGTGGACTCGGTGGTGGGTGAGGACAAAGGGGGTGTTCAGAAGGGCTATCAGGGTAAAGAAGACTGTCAGGATATTGAAGGCCTGGCTACTATCAAGCCAAGGCCGTTTTTCCCTTTAATGAGGCACTAGCATGAAGACAATTGGGAGTTTCCTGGTGGAATGTCACATTCTTGCTATCAAGCGTCCTTGTTAGTGAGATTTGGGTTTAGAAGAAATTTAACTTTATTTACTTTTCCTTCTACCTCAGCCTCCTTCAGTTTTGTTTATGGAGGGGAGGGTGACATTAGGGCTTAAGGAACTGAGTTATTTGTCTCTGGAAATTGGGCTAGACTCAAGGTGGGTACAACCTTGTTTTTCTTGGCCTCCACACCCAGAAATCAGCTGATGATTAATGGATATATTACTTTGTTGGTCACTTATAGAATTTCAAACAGAAAGAATGAAACATGGGTTAACTCATACTTTTAAAATATCACTTAATTTCCTCTGCTTTGGATATTGGAAAAAAAAGTGATGAATAATTTCCACCTGACAGCTATTATTTATTTTCTCTCTTAATTCATTAAAAATAAACTCAGTAAAACAAAAACAAAAACAAAAACCACTTGGTGATAGAATTGTCTTATCTATATTCATGCATTTGTCATATTTTAATTTTGAAAGGAATTTTCCCCCCACATAACACAATTGCAAAATGCTCTCCCCTGTGACAACCACAGATGCGTCCATGGAATTCTAAATGTTTTTTCTGAAATATTTTTACACAACGCAACCAAAAACTTTCTGTGAATTTTTCTCTGCACAGGGCATACTTCCGATTGACACATACCACCTGCTCAAAGCCAAATATTTTTTGTGATTTCTTTTTATCAGGGTCAAAGAGGGATCTTAAAAATCAGAGAATGTAGTATTTACAAATTGATGAATAATGCTCAATACCTTAACTATAAAAAAAAAAACCCAACACTATGTGAAAGCAGTTTGTGTATTTTTAATTATAAAGTGCATAGATAGAAATTAATTTTTTGCCTTTATTGATATCAGGATAGGAATATTTACAGGTCTGAGCAATTAAAATATCTTAGAGTTAAATCTTTTAGGATTTCTGAGTGTCTCATAATTCATAAATTAACCTAATTAAAAAATTAAGTTATAGGGAAATGAGTACTGTTTGAGCCTCAAACTTGTTCTCTCCCCCTTTCCTTTTTAAAAAGTTTTTAATTTCCAGTTAGTTAAAAAAAAATGATAAATTCTAGTTAATACACAGTGTAATGTTAGTGTCACGTGGACCATGTAGTGATTCAACACCCACACATCAGCCATGGCTCATCTCAGCATGTGCTCTCCTAAACACCCATCACCTATTTTACCCAACCCCTACCTGCCTCCCCTCTGGTAACCATCAGCTTGTTTTCTATAGTTATAAGTCTGTGTTTTGGCTTGCCTTCCCCTCACCTTCCCCCGCCCCGCTTTGTTTGTTTTGTTTCTTAAATTCCATGTATGAATGAAATCATGGTATTTTTCTTTCTGTGACTGACATATTTTGCTTAGCACAATACACTCTAGCTCCATCCATGTCATTGCAAATGAAAATATTTCATTCTTTTATAGCTGAATACTGTTCCATTGTATATATACACCACTTCTTCTTTATCTGTGTGTCAACCAGTGGACACTTGGGCTGTTTCCATAATTTAGCTATTGTAGATAATGCTGCCGTAAACATCAGGGTGCATGTATCCCTCTGAATGAGTACTTTTGTATTCTTTGCATAAATACCTAGTAGTGCAATTGCTAGATTGTAGAGCAGTTTTATTCTTAACTTCTTGAGGAAACTCCATACTGTTTTCCACAGTAGCTGCACCAATATGCATTCCTACCAGCAGTGTACAAAGGTTCCTTTTTCTCCATATTCTTATCAACACGTGTTTCCTGTGTTTTTCATTTTAACTATTCTGACACTTATGAGGTTATCTCTCATTGTAGTTTTGATTTGCATTTCCTTGATAATGAATGATTTTGAGCATCTTTTCAGATGTCTGTTGGCTATCTGGATGTTGTTTTTGGAGAAATGCCTATTCATGTCTTCTACCAGTGTTTTAATTGGATTATTTATGTGGGTTTGTGTGTGTGTGTGTGTGTGTGTGTGTGTTGAGTTTTATGAGTTCTTTTTGTATTTTGAATACTAACCCTTTATCTCATTTGTCACTTGTAAATATCTTTTCCTATTGCATAATTTGTTTTTGGTTTTGTTGGTTGTTTCCTTCACTGTGTAGAATCTTTTTAAAAGCAAAAATAAATACTTGGTATTTCATATCCCCTTTACTCTTTAAAACATTTTCTGTTCATTCAGCAAATACTTCATAAACATATGTTATTTCTCTTGGAAATATACATAATTATATCTGTGTCATTTACGATGTCCTTACCATGTTGTGGAATTAATGACCATGAAGTAGTAAATTCTGGCTCAATTTTATGTTACCTGCTTAAGAAAGCCTATTAAACATCATCTATATTTACTGAGTTGAGCTCTTTCCACTTTGCTATTGGAAGCGTAAGTGAACACAAAGACCAATTTAAAAATAATTATCAAGATACTAAAAAAATACAATTTTTGACTTAGTAGTTCTCATTGTAGAATTCTGACTTAAGAAAACAGAACCTCTGGTAATAATTTACTTACAAAGAAGTTCAACATTAATTAATGTAAAACTGGGAATAAATAATATATCAAGCAGTAGTGTATCTGAATAGACACTATATATCTGAATTCCTATACCATATATTCAGTTATGTGAAGATCAGCATAGTTCATAAGACCTATTTCCACTTGAGAGTCAAAATTTTAAAATCAGAAGCAAAGTTTTAGAACTCAAAGAATGTCTCAGCCCTCCTTAGTACCAGCCAAACTTTTTACTACCTCAGCACCATTATATTCCAGCTACTATCCTATTATCCGTTGTCATTACTA
Organism: Enhydra lutris kenyoni; assembly: GCF_002288905.1. Taxonomy (NCBI): domain Eukaryota; kingdom Metazoa; phylum Chordata; class Mammalia; order Carnivora; family Mustelidae; genus Enhydra; species Enhydra lutris. The sequence goes on from NW_019154102.1 coordinate 200,288, forward strand.
CCAGTCATTATTTCATTATGACCCATTTTCATTGTTTCGTTTTACTGTCAGCACTACTTGAAATTACTAGATTGATATTTTTTATTATTATTTGTCTCCTTGTATTGAAATACAAGCTGCACGACAGTCTGGCTATCTCTTCAGTACTCCCTATTAACATACACATATTTCTTAATTTATTGCAGACACTCAAAAATGTTCAATACATAAGTAGGAGAATTAAAAATTAGTAATAGGATATCATGGAACCACTAAAGCACTTTTTAAAAAGATTTTATTTAATTGCAATAGAGAGAAAGAGTGGAGGAACACAAGCAGGGGTAGAGAGAGGTAGAAGCAGACCGCTTGCTCAGTGCAGAGTCCAGTGAAAGGCTCAGTCCCAGCAACTTGAGGTCCTGATCTGAGTAGAAATCGAGTTGGATACTTAACCATCTGAGCCACCCAGGTGCCCCTGTTGAAGCACTTACAATATTTCATACAAATATTTTTTTTAAAAATGAGAGCTCAGCAAAATTGTAGTTAAATTTCCACATACATTTATAAGCAGAGGGAAACAAAAATATGAATATATTAAGAGTGATAATGCATAAAAGTATTAAAAGCACAAATTTTGATCTCTATACTTTTCTTGCTGAATTCTCTGTATTGGGCATTATTAATTTTCTAATCAAAAAAGTAAACACAATATCTCAACCTAATGAGTTATAGTAGGAAAATCATATGAATAGAGAGAGACATTTCTCTCTTTTAACTCCTTAATATATAACACTCTGAATAAACTATATAACTATATATATATGTATATATTATATATAATATATACATATATATAGGATATAGGATATATATGTGTAATATATATATGTGTATATATATACACATGGAGAAATAAATGTACAGATACTAATCATCTCTCTTGACAAAAATCAAAGATTATCAAATGTTGATAGTTGTTTTTAAAAATGTTCAAATAAAGATGTTCAAATATGTTACAATCAGTGTATGAGCATAAACAGTTTTCTTTAACATTTCTAAAGAAGAAATTAGTTATATCATTTTCTGAATGAGAAAAAAGTTACAAGAAAATCCACTAAAATTCTTTCAAAAAGTATCTTTATATCAACTATCATTACATACCTCATATGCCATTATATTTCTAATATCCTTGTAAAATGAAATAATAATTGAATATAATTTTCTTGACATGATTCCTTATAAAATACCATTAAGTTAGTCAGTGATCTGTGAATAAATCACAATTATCTTTTTTCTCTCCTAGAGATCTAGTAACTTATTTATTTAAAAAATCATATTGAAATGTAAGTCTTAAAAATACTAAGATAATTCTTGCCTAAAATTTTCAAAATAATTCTTGCCTAAAAATTTTTAAAAATAGTTCTCAAAAACAATTCTTGCCTAAAATTTACCAGAAGCATTTTTGAATTAACTGTATAGGTATCAATAATTTTTCTAAGTGACATAATCTACAAATTCATTCAAATCAAATTATTTAACACTTGTAATATTATACTGACCAAGCTATTATGAAATGATCAATCCCACTGTGATTTTCAGAAAAAGGGGCATTCTGTGTCAGCACAGAAATATAATTACACTGTTATTGTGCTCAACTGTCATCAAAGAGAATACAGAATAAGGTACAGTAACAATGATACTACTTTGGGACGTCTGGGTGGCTCAGTTGGTTAAGCAGCTGCCTTCGGCTCAGGTCATGATCCTAGCATGCTGGGATCGAGTCCCGCATCGGGCTCCTTGCTTGGCGGGGAGCCTGCTTCTCCCTCTGCCTCTGCCTGCCATTCTGTCTGCCTGTGCTCGCTCTCTCTCCCTCTCTCTCTGACAAATAAATAAAATTTAAAAAAAATCATTTAAAAAAAAAAATGATACTACTTTGCTAGCTGAATTTTGGCTTATAAAATTATTTGAAATGTGAGAGACTTTGTAGAGTCAATTAAAACTTAAATATTTAAGGAATGATATGTTTAATCATTTGAATGTTACTAGGTTGTTTTTATAGTTCTTTCATATAAATGAACCAATGTAGAAAATATTTCATTGAAGAAGGTAAAATTAATTATTTAATATCATGAAATTAGTCTCTTTTAATAAAAAAATAAAGTCTCCAAACTGTTAGAAGATTAAGAGAGGAACTGTTTCTAAAGCTGTCACTAATTACCTTGGTTTTTCCTGAATAATGAACCTCAGTTTTGTTCAGATCAGCAGTGTGCTTAAATAAAATAATCGCCAGTTTCCTTGGAAAGATGGATGTATTCATTCCCAGTGATTCCTAAGAATGAAGATATGATTAAGGTTAGGAAATTTTTCTCATGCAACTGACAATGTAGTCAGCAGGACATAAATGTTAATTGGTGAATATTTGCCATTGTATAAAATTCAACTTCAGCCTGCCCTTAATTGAAGTAACTTCTTTTAGATTTAATTATATTCTGTTTTTTTCTTAAAGTTTTAAAAGTTCATTTTTCCTTATCCTTATTGAAATAATAACATATAACATGTGAAGTTTAAGATGTAGTCAGATGATCAGAATCAGGCATGTATTGCAAATGCTTACCACGGTGATTTTAGTTAATACCTCTGTCTTCTCACTTTTAATTTGGGGGAAGAGTGGTAATATTTAAGATTTACCCTCTTAAAACTTTCAAGCATATAATACAGTATCATTCATTATTATCATGATGTTACACACTAGATTCTCAGAACTTAGTGATATTATAGTTGCAAGTTTGTGCACTTTGACCAAATTCTCATTTCTGCCACCCACAACCACCATTTTGTTTTCTATGTCTATGAGATTTTTTTTTTTAGACTCTGCACGTAAATGACAACATAGAGAGTAAAATACTAACTGAAATGGCAGAGAAAAATAAATACCATATGATTTCACTCATATGTGGAATTGAAGAAACAAAACTAACAAAGAAAAAAAGATATAAATAGCAACAAAAAAGGCTCTTAAAAATAGACAACTGGTGGTTGCCAGAGAGGAGGTAGGTAGGGTGATAAGGGAAATTGATAAAGGGGATTAAGAGTGTACTTCTCTTGAAGAGTACTGAGAAGTACATAGGACATGCGGTGATGAGCCCTGGGTGTTACATGCAACTAATGAATCACCATTACATCAAAAACTATAACTTGGCTATCTGAATTTATTTTTTTTAAAGATTTTGTTTATTTATTTGACTGACAGAGATCACAAGCAGGCAGAGAATCAGGCAGAGAGAGAGAGGAAGGGAAGTAGGCTCCCTGCTGAGCAGAGAGCCCAACGGGGGGCTCGATCCCATGATCCTGGGATCATGACCTGAGCTGAAGGCAGAGGCATTAACCCACTGAGCCACCCAGGCACCCCGGCTATCTGAGCTTAAATTAAAAATGTGAAAAACTTAAAAAAAAGAATGAATATCACAAAAATACAAAGGATCATTAGAGTACTATGAGCAAGTAGAGGCCAGCACCTTGGACACCTAGAAGAAATGGCTAAGTTCCTAACAGCAACCTAGAATGAACCATGAAGGAAAAACAAAAAGAAATCTGAACGGACTGATTGCTAGTAAAAAGATTGATTCGATAATCAAATCCTCCTAGGAAACAAATGTCCAAGACCAGACAGTTTCACTGAGGAGTTCAGCCAGACAGTAGAAGAATTAATACCAACCCGTCCCAAACTGTTTTTAAAAAAGGAGAGAAGGGCATACATCCTAACTCATTTCATGAAGGCAGTAGTACCCTGCTACCAAACAAGACAAGGAAGCTACAAAAAAAGGAAAGGCCATATCCCTCATGAACAGAAATGCAAAAAATCCTCAACAAATTATTGGCAACATTAATTCAACAATCCATCAGGAGAATCACACAACATGATCCAGTGGGATTTATTCCAGGGATGCAAGGATGATTCCACATTTGCACATCAACCAATAGTATACACCACCTTAACAAAATAAAAGATAAAAATCCTAGGATTGTTACAATAGATGCAAAAAGAACACTTGACAAGATTCAATACATTTATGATAAAGACTCTAAACCATCTTGGTATTGAGGGAACATACCTCAACCAAACAGGGGCCCAAATGAAAAGCCCACAGCTGACATTATACTCGAGGGTGAAATGCTGAAAACTTTCTCACTACCAGCAAGAACAAGATAAAGATGCCCACTCTTACCACTTTCATTCATCATTATATTGAAAGCTCTAGCCAAACCATTTAGACAAATAAATAAATAAATAAAATCTAAATAGGAGAAGAAAATGGTCACTATTTGCAGACCACATGATACTATATGTAGAAATCCCTAAGGAGTCCACAAAAAAATTGTTTTATTAACAAAAAAATTTTTATAAATTAGAATAAATAAATTCAATAAAGCTGAAGGATACAAAATCAATATACAGAGACATGTTGCATTTCTTTTTTTTAAGGAATGTAGTTATTTGACACAGCGAGAGACAGAGACAGAGTGAGAGAACATAAGTAGGGAGAGCAGCAGAGGGTCAGGGAAAAGCAACTCTCTGTTGAGCAAGGAGCCTAATGCCAGACTCATTCCCAAACCCCAGAATCATGACCTGACCTAAAAGCAGACACTTAACTAACTGAGCTACCCAAGTGTGTCAACTTGTATTTCTATATAATGATGACCAACTTTCACAAAGAGATTAAGAAAGCAATGCCATTGACAACTGCATCAAGAAAAAAAAAATAGGAATAAAAGTAATCAAGAATGAGGAAAACCTGGTATACTGAACACATGGTGGAAAAGGAAGGAAAAATATGTGTGTATTGGTGGGTGAATGTATGGGTCAAAGATCTGGAAGTTGACACAAAGAATTGGAAGCATATGCCATGCTCACTAACTGGAAGAGTTAATAATCATAACATGTCCACCGTACCCAAAGCAATCTGGAGAAAGAAGAAGAGAGAGAGAGTCCAAGATGGCAGAGGAGTAGGACACCTTCATTTCATCTGGCACAAGGAATTTAGCTAGATAGCTATCAAACCATTCTGATCACCTGCAAATTCAAGCATAGATCCAAGAAAAGAATAGCAGCAACTCTGTAAACAGAAAGGCGACCACTTTCCACAAGGTAGGAAGTAGAGAAAAGTGAGTCTAAGCTGATAGGTGGGAACATAAATCCTGGGTGAGAGGGAGCCTCTGTCAGCTGGCTACTGCCAAGTGCTAGGGGCAGCAGAGCACAAAATCGGAACTTTTGGAAGTCTGCTTTGGTGAGGGATATTGCTCTGGCAGCTGGGCAGGGGGTGGAACCCTCAATGGAACCACCAACCACAATGTATTCTCAGGATCCTTGGGGTTCCAGGAAGACCAGGGGCACTTGAGGGCAGCAGAGCTCCCAGGTACCAGAGCATGGAAGCTGGCTGCAAAGAGTGAGCCCAGGAGTGGGCTCTAAGCTGGAGGTTGCCATTAACTGTGATCCACAGCACAGTGTGGCCACTGCTCTTTGAGAAGTGGCCCAAAAGTGGCACAACTGGGGAAAGCCCCCTTTGTCCCCCAGGAGAAGTGGTGTCTGAGCATGCTGCAGGAGTCTGCTGGGTTTGGAGACTCCAAACAGGGTCATGTTCCAGAGACAGAAATGATTGATGACAAGTCCAGTGAGTATGGAGTGTGGACAGAGACCAGGGAGACATGAAGGATTGACCACTTTTCTGTGAAGGTGCACTGAGGAGAGGAGTCATGAACTCTCAAATTTGGGGCCAGAGATTGGGAGGCCGCCATGTTCATTCTCATCCCAAAAGATTGGGATCATTCCCTGCATATTTTCAGATCACAGTGTTTTGAAAATGAAACTCATTGAGTTTCATTGAGGCTAGAGAGCATCCTACTAAAGAATGTATGGATTAACCAGTCAATTCAGGATGAATTTTAAAAATTATGGAAACACAGGAGAATGAAAACACAACCTTTCAATATCTTTGGGATGCTGCAAGGGTGGTCCTAGGAGAGAAGTATATAGTACTACAAGCCTTTCTCAAGAACCAAGAAAGGTCTCAAATATATAACCTAACCCTACACCTAATGGAGCTGGAGAAAGAGTAGCATAGAAAGCCTAAACCCAGAAGGAGAAGAGAAATAATAAAGATTAGAGCAGAAATCAATGAAGTAGAAAGCAAAAGAACAGTAGAACAAATCAATGAAACTAGGAGCTGCTTCTTTTAAAGAATAAGACTGATTCACTCCAGGCCAGATTTCTCAAGAAAACAGACAGGATCCAAATCAATAAAATCATGAATCAAGAAGGAGAGATCTCACCCAACACCAAAGAAATATGAACAATTATAAGAATATAGGATGCCAACTCTATGTCAACAAATCAGGCAGTCTCGAAAAAATGGATGCATTCCCAGAAACATAGAAATGACCAAAACTGAATTGGGAAGAAGAGGAAACCTGAAGAGACTCATAATCAGCAACGAAGTTGAAGCAGTCACCAAAAATCCTACAGGAAACAAGGGCCCAGCACCATATGGCTTCCCAGTGGAATTTTACCAAACATTTAAAGAAGATTTACACCTCTTCTTCTGAAACTTTTCCAAAAAATAGAACTGGAAGGAAAACTTAAAAACCGTTTTGATAAGACCAGCATTACCTTGATCCCAAAACCAAACAAAGATCCCACCCTAAAGGAGAATTATGGACCACTATCCCTGATGAATATGAATGCAAAAATTCTCACCAACATACTAGCCAATAGGATCCAACAGCCCATTAAAAGGATGATTCACCACGACCAAATTGAATTTATTCCTGGGCTGCAAGGGTGATTCGACAACCACAAATCAACCAATGGAATCCACTACCTTAATAGAAGAAAGAACAAGAACCATAGGATCCTCTCAATAGATGCAGAAAAAGCATTTGACAAATTAATGCTTCCCTCCTTGGTCAAAACTCTTCACTGTGGAGGGATAGAGGGCACCTCCACATCATAAAGACCATCTATGGGAAACCCACAGAGAATATCATTCCCAATGAGGAAAAACTAAAAGCTTTTCCCTTCAGGTCAGGAACACAACAGGGATGCTTGTTCTCATCACTATTGTTCAACATCGTACTAGAATTCCTAGCCTCAGCCATCATACAACAAAAAGAAAGAAAAGGCATCTGAATTGGCAAAGAAGTCAAACTCTCACCCTTTGCAGACAGTAGGATACTCTTCGTGGAAAAACCAAAAGACTCCACCCCAAAATTGCTAGAACGCATCCAGGAATTCCGCAAAGTGGCAGGATATAAAACCAATACACAGAAATCACTTGCATTTGTCTACAGCAACAATGTGACAGAAGAAAGAGAAATTAAGGAGTCCATCCCATTTATAATTGTACCCAAAACTATAAGATAATTAGGAATCCATCTAAGCAAAGAGGCAAAGGATCTGTACTCAGATAACTATACCATAGTTGTAAAAGAAATGAAGGAAGTTACAAAGAAATGGAAAAACCTTTTATGCTCATGGATTGGAAGAACAAATATTGTGAAAATGTCTATGTTACCCAGAACAATCCACAGAATCAATGCAATACCTACCAAAATACCATCCACATTTTTCACAGAACTGGAATAAATAATTCCCAAATTTGTATGGAAGAAGAAAACACACAAATAGCCAAAGGAAAGTTGAAAAAGAAAACCAACGCTGATGGCAATGCAACTGCAGACTTCAAGCTTTATTACAAAGCTGTAATAACAAGACAGTATGGTCCTGGTACAAAAACAGACACACAGATTAATGGAACAGAATAGAGAAACCATAAATGGAACCTCAACTCTAGGGTCAACTAATCTTCCTCAAAGCAGAAATATCCAATGATGGTGGAAAAAAAGGTGTCTTCAATAAATGGTGCTGGGAACATGGGAGAGCCATATGCAGAACAATGAAACTGGATGATTTCCTTATGCCATACACAAAAAATAGACTCCAAGTGGATGAAAGACCTCAATGTGAGACAGAAATTCATCCAAATCCTTGAGGAGAACAGAGGCAGCAAACTCTTTGATCTTAACCACAGCAACTTATTGCTAGACATGTCTCCAAAGGTGAGGGAAACAAAAGCAAAAATGAACTGTCAGGATTTCATCAAGACAGCAAGCTTTTACACAGAAAAGGAAACAGTCAACAAAACCAAAAGACAACAAAAATAGTGAGAGAAGATATTTTCAAATGACATATCACATAAAGGGCTCATATCCCAAATCTAGAAAGAACTTAACAAACTCAACCCTCAAAGAACAAATAATCCAATCAAGAAATAGGTCAAATACATGAACAGACATTTCTCCAAAGAAGACATCCAAATGACCAACAGACATGTAAAAAAGTGCTCAACCTCCCTCTTCATTAGGAAAATACAAATCAAATCCATAATGAGATACCACCTTATACCAGTCAGAATGGCTAAAATGAACAAGTCCAGAATGACAGGTGTTGGTGAGGATTTGGAGAAAGGGAACCCTTTTATACTGCTGGTGGGAATACAAGCTGGTGAAACCACCCTGGAAAACAGTGTGGAGGTTCCTCAAGAAGTTGAAAATAGAGCTACCCTAAATCCTGCAACTGCAGTACTGGGAATTTAATCCAAAGATACAAATGTAGCAATCTGAAGGAGTACCTGAACCCCAGTGTCTCTAGCAGCAATGCCCACAAAAGCCAAAGTATGCAAAGAGCCCAGACGTCCATCGACAGATGAATGGATATATATGGGCATATATACAATTACATATTATGCAGCCATCAAAAACTCTTGCCATTGCAATGATATGGATGGAACTAAAGGGTATTATGCTAAGTGAAATAAGTCAATCAGAGAAGTAAAATTATCATATGATCTCCCTGATAATTGGAATTTAAGAAACAAACAGAGGATCATAAAGGAAGAGAAGAAAAAGGCAGCAAGATGAAACCAGAGAGGGAGTCAAAGCAAAGAGACACTTAATCTCAGGAAACAAACTGAGGGTTTCTGAAGGAGATGGGGGTGGGGGAATGGGGTGGCTGGTGATGGGCATCGGGAGGGTATGTGCTATGGTGAGCACTGTGTGGTGTGTGAAACAGAAGGATCTCATCTTACTCCTGAAACAAATAACACATTATATGGTCATAATAAAAAAGAAGTGAAAGAAAACCTTTTAGAATACAAATGTATATGAAGTCAAAATAAATAAATAATCTCATTGATAAAAAGCAAGCAAGCAAACAAGCCACTAGGTGACCTGGACTGCACTCCAATTTCAAGCTCGATTAAAAGCTGTTGTCATTAAAACAGTATGGTACTGCATAAAATCAGACACACAGGATGATGGAACACAACAGAACGCTCGGAAATTGAGAATCATTGTACTTCTGGCAATGTTTATTCATTCGTATATTAAAGGTATAATTCTTAGCTCTGATAGAATTATTAACTCTGAATGGAAATTAATAATATTGATGTCCTGTTCCGACGTTTCTTCCAATAAATGCAGTAGTTTTTTTTTTAAAGATTTTATTTATTTATTTGTCAGAGAGAGAGAGAGCGAGCACAGGCAGACAGAGTGGCAGGCAGAGGGAGAAGCAGGCTCCCCACAGAACAAGGAGCCCGATGTGGGACTCGATCCCAGGACGCAGGGACCATGACCTGAGCCAAAGGCAGCTGCCCAACCAACCGAGCCACCCAGGCATCCCATAAATGCAGTTTTTAAACATACTGTTTTACATAAATATATATTATAAAATAAGGATGATTTAGAATCCACACTTTTAAGAAAAATTAAATTCACTTTCATAAACCTACCACGGAAAAGGAAATACAGATATCCATCATCACAAATGAGAACCTCACAAAAGAAGACAATTAGACACAATCTGGTGTCTGATGGAAGAATAGAATACTACTTAAGTAGTTCTGCCCAAATGTCCAACCTGTTGAAAGCTATAGATCCAGCTACTCATTTACAAAAACACAGATGTCAGAGAAAAGTCCTAACAAAAAGTATGAAGATGTTGCCAATGAAGTCCACAGTGTATATATTCTGACAGGAAAAACATTTTCCCTACAAATAAACAGTAAGATAGGAAGGAAGGAAGGAAAGAAGAGAAGAAGAAAAGGAAAGGAAAGAAAAGGAGAAACCTCAGAAACTAACACACACATGTATGGTCTTAACTTATGACACAGCAACAGAAAATACACAATGGGGAAAGGAAGGTCTCTTCAGTGAATCGTACTGGGAAAACTGGACACTAAATGCAGAAGAATGTGACTGGATCACTTTGTTACACTGCACATATAAATTATGAATGGATGAGTGAATTGAACATAACTGAATCCATAATCCAGTTAGTTTCTCCATATTGGCTTTGGTGAAGAGTCTCTTACATCAGACACAAAAAGCAAAGGCAACAAAAGCAAAAATAAACAAGCGGAAGGACATCAAACTGAAATTTCTGCATGACAAAAGAAACCATCAAACCCTTAAAGGCAACTTCCCCAATAAGAAAAAATATCTGCACATCCTATGTGTAAGAAGAGGCTAACATCCAAAATACACGAAACACTCCTTCAAATCCAAACACAAACTGAATAAAAACCAGGGAGAATATGTGAATAGACACTTTCCAAAGATGGCATATATGTGGCCAACAGACACAGAGAAAGTTGTTCAACATCACTAATTGTCATCAGGGAAACAGAAGTCAAAACCCCAATCAGCTATCATCTCACAAGTGTGGGAACCACAATCATCCCAGAAACAGACACCAGGTGTGGTCAAGAGTGTGTACACAAGGGGACCCTGTGCATTTTTTGTGGGAATGGAAATTGGTACAGCCATGTGACAAATGCTACGGATGTTTTAGGAAAAATTAATACAACTATCACATGACCTGGTCATTGCTCTACTAAGTATTTCTTTGGCGAACACAAAAACACTCCCTCCAAAAGAGAGATGCACTCCCATGTTCACAGCAGCCTTATTCACAATAACCTGACATGGAAACATCGACCTTGGGAGCCTTATGCCAAGTGACTCAGACACAGAGAGACAAACACCAGAGACTCTCATGGACATTCTACATGGGGAAAAAAAAAAAGTACTGAATGCTTTGATAATGAAAAGAGATGGGTGGTTGCCAGATTTGGGAATGGTGGGGGGCAATGGGTGAAGGTCATCAAAGGTGCCATGTTTGAGTGATAAAATCCACAAGTCATGGAATGTTCTGTGCAGCATGGAGATGAATGCTAACCCTGAAGGATGGGGTACAGGCTCCCTCCCTACCTGAAAGTACAGTGTTCTTAGGAAAACTTCACAGCAGAAATGGTGTAAACGGAAAAAGGAATTACCATTCATTTCCACAGAAAAATGAGTGAGCATGCTCAGACACCAAAACTTCCATCTCTTTGGCTCTTCTTAGGCCTCAGGACACAACATCCTAACGAATGCCCAAAATAAATAGAGATAAACACAGCAGATGCTCACAGACAAAATTCAAAGTGCTGGTGGCTGGATGCGGAGAGCAGTGCCCAGGAAGAAGCTGGTTGGGGTGCACACCCTCTGTAGTGGTTCTCCACAAAACAGATGCTGAATGTGATACCCACTTTTGAGTTTTTTCACAAGAGAAATCCTCTTCAGGTTTCTTCCTGCTATTGGAGCTGGGTAATAACATTGACCTTTGAAAAAAGCCAGGAGTCTTACCATGAACTTTGAGAAAATGGGGAAAACTTGTACTTGAAAGTTGCTGAGGGGGTAGAAGTTCAGAGTTCTTCTTGATACAAACATCAGCGGGTCCACTGCGAAAGGCACCTTCCTCATTAAGTGGAACAAGGACTACCTCCTACCCCCAGAAACCTCCTCCTTTGCCTCACTTGGGACAACCCACAAGAGCTCAGAGTTACCTCAATTTCTCCTTTCTCCTATTCCCAATATCGAATATCAGCGAGTCCTGTGAGCTCCATCATCAGTAGGTACCCAGAATAGCTCTAACTCCTCCTTCCAAGGCTGCCTGTCTGGTCCACAGTGGAGACCATCTCTTGTCTGAGTTCCTGGAAAAGCTTCCTCATCGACCTCCCTTGCCCATCCTCAACCCTGTGTCATCTGTTCTCAACACTGTTGCCAGGAAGGCCCAGTAAAATAGGGTCCCATTGGGTCAGAGCCTTGCCATGGGTTTCTGTCACACTACTGTCGCCTCCCTGAGGTCATGTCCTAAGCTGTCTCCTGTGACCACAGGGCTTGCTGCTCCTGCACATACCTGGTATGTTCCTGCCCCAGGGCCTTTGCATATGCTTTCCCTACCATTTAGAAGGCTCTTGGTGTGATATCACTCACCTTCTTTCGAACTTGACTCAAACATCACCTTCCTAGTAAAGACCCACTTCACCCCCCCATGACAATAGCAAGCACCACCACCCCCAGCACCCCAGCCCTGTCTCCTGCTTTCTATTTCCAGACCATTTATTACAGTAACCAGGCCATCTAGGCAAGGGGGAAATGGAACCCTACTCAGATGGTTTCACCACAGACTCCCTCCAATTTCCTAGTCAAAAATGCTGGGGAAAGGGTGACCAGAGCACTTGCACAGCCAGGATGCCCAGGACAATGGGTCCCCCTCTGGCCCCCTGAAGACTATCAGGAAAATGAGCCATAAGAGGAATCCACCTGCACATGAAACTTGAAACCAGACACCTTCCTTGATTCCAGGTTAGCGCACATACATCCTCCCCTTGCCTGATGTGCTCATCTGAGAAAGCTGAGCAGAGAAGCATCCCAGGGTCCACATCTCCCTCTGGCCAAGGTTCTGGGAAACAGACATCTCTCCTCCCTGCACCAGCCACCTGTGATTGACATCCGGCATCCTCCCGTGCTGGGACAGAACAGTGCACCTGTCCCTCTCTCCTGGGACATCATCATAAACCAGGCTTTGCTGCACACTTTTCAGGAAGGAACCTGCAGCAGCAGCAGCAGCAACAGCAGCACGCTGCCCAGGATCGATCTTATTCTTACACATCAGGCCCCATGTGGAACTAGAGCTTCAAGGAGACTGGTGTGCCATGTGGCCTTGGAACCTAATGGCAGGAGCTGAGATTTCAGTTCCAAATGAAAACCAGCCTCTTCTACAGAACAGGGGAAAGTGGAGGGTTTCTCAGGAGTATGGCTCTGGGAGAAGTGCTTCTGCTGGCTGAATTCACAGGCACCAGGCACAAGACACCTGCTGTAACTCCTACAAGGAAGCAAGGGGCACACTAGGCAAGAACCCATAGTGCTGCCTTGCTTCACACCAAGCCCCCTGCTGAGACAAAGGTTGGAGAACCAAATAGGAAGCAAGTTTCCTATCACATTGTAGCAGGGGGCTGGCTGGGGAGCAGAGCCCTGTCTCTGGAGCAAGGTGGACTGTGCATCAAGAGCAAAGGCACACCATCATGGCCTCGCAGTCTCCCAGCAATCTGATTGGACTCCCCTGCCAGGCTTATACCTGACATGGTGACTCCTGAGACCCAGAGACTGCTTTCCACCCCAGCTCACTGCTGCTCACTGAGAAGGAAACTCTAGGCTCAGAAACTTGTTTATCATTATCTCTGGAATTCCCTGGTTTTGTCTACACTGGCCCACCCAGGTGTCCCTTCCAGATCATTCCTCCAGTGCCCTAGGGTTTCGAGCTACCTTCAAGCTGCCCTTCAAAAGGCAGGCACGGGTCTGTTTAAGCAGACCAGCCAGCGACTCTGTGTGCGGGAAACTCAGACCACATCCTCCCTGAACACCAACACTTCCAAGTCGAAGCTTCAAACCCTTACTCACTGGGCATGGAGCACCACGACAGCATGAATGAACACTGCTCTTTCAAATCTCTTGTCTCCCATTCCTTCAAATCAGAAACCAAGCTCTAGTCACCACTCTATTTTCCCTCAGAGTAGCAAGGAAAGGGATAGAATAAAACACTGTGTGGGTAGAGCACACTTCTATCCAAATAGAATTCCATGTTCCTTCTCATACGGGCAGCCCAACCTTGCCCACACTAATGAGAGGCACCAAAAGTTCAGCCATCATTTATATACCTGACCTTGTGTTTTTCCTTTTGATATTTGGATCTCGAAGTCAATGTCTATATTGCCTTCTTAAAATAACAAGAATAATAATGACGTGGTCATGTGAAGGTCTGGGTCTCCATAACCAGACAACATGGCTCTGGTTCCGATAAGGATGAAGACAAAACCTCTTCCCAGGAAGCAAAACCCACACCCTCAGGGATCCTGACATGTCTCACTGGTGATGAGCTCCTTTGTTCCATGGAGTTGTCTGAGGGCAAAGGATGCAGGCACCCTCCAGGGCTCATTCCATTTTCTTCATCAATTCCCCAGTTCTAGCCACAAGGGACTCACTGGGTCAGGTTTCAGAACCCAGGATGGGCCCCCAGGTAAGCACCTCCCACCCCCCCTACCCCACCCAGGGAAGGGCAGATGTTTTCTGGAGCACAATGAGCCACTCCCTGAGCTACTCATCCACCTACACTCCTCTATTTGTCCTCGTCACAAAGGCCACTGCACCCTGTTACAGCCCTACCCCTGTGCTTTACTTTAAAAACTATTTTCTAATATTTGAATGTGGTTCATGGAAGAGAAAAACATGAACACCCACAAAGAATTATTTTACTATTTCAGGAGATTTGTTTCTCATTGCTTAATTAAAACAGGAAATAATAATGCACAGATAGCCCCTTCCTCTATCAGATTTGACTCATTGCGGTGACTCAGAGGAGAGCAGGAAATACAAGAGAAACAGAAGTTCTGATGACCCATTGTTTCCATCATCAAGGTTGGGAAACTCCACACACACTCAGAGAAAGAAGCCCAAACCAACATCTTGGCCTGGCAATGTGGAGAAGTCTGAACTGGAGGAACAGGGACAGACAAAGAGCTCATGTGTGTTGGCTGAGGCTGGTGGCACAGAAGGTGCTCTGCCAGCTCTCCACCCGGGCCTCACCTGTCCTCAGCCAGGAACCTGTTCACAGCCCTTACTTGTCACAACTGTCACATGGGAGATACACAGCCTCCTCTGGAGCCAGCCCTGCCCACACCCTCCTGCAGAATGCAGTCCGCTCTCCTCCAGGACCCCTGGCAGCTCTACCCAGACCTGGAACTCCCCTGTCTGCTGCAATGCTCCAGGATTCCCCCATCTTGTCAAAATTATACTGGCCCAAGGCTTTCATAAATGTGTCATATTTTTCTCAACTCACCTTCCTACCTGTGTGCAAACTGTGAGTAACATATCAATGGGACATGAACATGCTCTGAGATCTGAGTCCTTCCTTGTAGACTTCTGAGGACTCCTTGTGCAATAAAATACCATAGCCTATGATGGGGGTGATAAAAATATTATTTACAGAATAATACAGCCCAAAACACCTCATTGTTAGTTGCTTGTCATTAGCAACTATTGTGAAATATTAATTACACAGTTTCTGTGTACAAAGCCTATCCCTAGATATTACCTTCTTCCAGCAATTTCATGAGGAGAAACAAACTCTGTGGGATAAGCTGACTCACCCAGCGTCACCGCAAACAGTTCCAGAATTCACTCCAGGGCTCCTGAAGCCTGCCAAGCCCCTTGAGGCCAGCAGCATGCCTCTATCTAGGAGAATTCCCAAAGATTCTCCTTCTGACTCCACCACCAAAGAAACTACAAAGAAAGTATGGCACGTCAAAATATCTAGATGATACATTTAGTCAATCCAGAAAGTCAGGCTTTACTTTTAAACGGTGAAAGCCTACTTTGAATAACTTTGAATTATCCCTCTACCTTAATTGGAACTCTATAGATGAAAACACTAATCAGTTATGAAACATCACCTTTGACGAATGACAAGACATCATCCATGTCTCTATCTGGCCGCAAAAAGACCTAACTACAGATGTTTGCCCTTCGACCATACCTTAGGCCCAAGTGAATAAACGCTGTTAGATGATCAAATTATATGTTAAAAATGCACAAAGAGTAAATCTCATATTCCTTCTCTAATACAAGTCATTTCCTAGGAAACAGATGTTCAGATTACATTTTGTAAGCAGTAAATGAACAGAGAAAATGGTATTCCCTGAAATGTTCTACCTGCAGGGAAACTAAGTAACTCTTGCACCGAATCCAGGATGTGAACAGCTACTTAAGTTTTACTTCGTGGCTCAACTAGAGAAAAGAGAAAAGCCCAGGAGGTTTTGTGTTAAAAAGAAGTCTTACCTCCAGTCCTGACACGTAAGTGACATTGCACCCAATGTTTCTGCTGCTTTCTCGGAACACTGACGTCCTGTGACAAGCTGCATGACTGACAACAGACACTGTTGTTCAAAACATTGGGTCTTGTGGAGCCAAATCAGAGAAGTGTTGTCAGGTGTAGATAAGAAGGCGCCTCTGACCTAAGGCCGGCACACCTCCTTCTGTTCCTGGGAGAAGGGAAAACACAGACTCGTTTGTTTTCTTTTTTCTTTTCTTTTTTTTCTTTCTTGGAAACACATACTTGTTTCTTAAGTAGTAATTATCAACATTCTAAAGTAGACCAATGACAGTCTTTTTCGGAAAAGTGAAGTTATCCTTCCAAAGGAACACCTCAACTCACCTGTTCCTCATGCAACTTGAATGGGGTCTGGTTTCCTCCAGCTTCCAGGCCCCCACCTGGAGGACACTCCTGCAGGATCCTGAGAGCCCATTACCACCATCCCCTGGGACATGGGGAACAATGCTAAAATTGAGGGATGGCACTGGGGCTGTTGCCAACACAGCTGTGCCTGAGGTGGGGACAGGAACCTGGAAGACCTGCCAGAGGGATCCTGATAGCCCATTACCACCATCCCTGGGGAACACGGGGTTGGAGGGAGATAATGCTGAAGCTGGGGGATGGCTCTGGGGCTTGTTAGTGCCACACTTGTGCCGTGGGCAGGAACCAGGAGGAACCTGGTGCACAAACCTGACAGCCCATTACCACCAAACCTGCGGACAGGGAGCAAAATATTGAAGCTGGGGAACTGGTCTGGGTCTTGTTAGCACCACACCTGTGGGGGGTGTGGAACAGGGAATACCCTGCTCAACTTGGGGTGCTGCTCAAGGTCCATTACATGCACTGTGCCAGGGGATGGGAGGCACCCCACTGAAGTTGGGGACTGTGTGCTGTCTTTACATGCACTCTTCCTGGGGAACACAGGAAACCCTGAAATGTCTACAACCCATCCCACAAAAGCTTGGGTGAGTGAGTGCCCTGGAGTTCAGGGGTGTGGGGGACAGGGCCAGTTGATGGACATCTGGCAGAAGAGACTTTCAAGGGAGAAAGAAAACCCATCTGAGTCCCCATGATGAGCTCGCTTCATGTGCCCTTTGAGGACCCTACCCCAGGGACCCCCACGCCAGCACACAGCCCACAATGTGGGGGAAGCAGGACACTCGCCCAGGGTCTCTCCCAGCTCCTTTGTGCCTGCTCCACCTCTGCACACTAAGGCAGCTCTTGGTCCACCCACAGAGGACATAGCTCCACCCCCACATGCTTATCAGTTGGGGAGGGTGGTGCCCTGAGCCCATTGGATGTTGCGCCTGCCTGTACCTGGCGACCCGCCTTTACACCCGCATCTCCCCGCTTTTGCACTTACTCCCGGATGTGGTTCCTTCTCGCTCGAGCACCTGGCTCTGCGGGGCAGCCATTGGCGGGTCGTGGGCAGGGTCCCTCCTCCCCCAGACATCTGGCCACTTTCGGAGACCCCTCTGACTATAGACCACCATCAGAACCCTGCCCCTTCCATTCCTGCACCAGCCCTGCCTGTACAGCAGTTCCTGGCTCCTGGCAAGGTCAGCTGCTCTCTGACCTTCCCAGGCTTGGGCTTTAGGAAATGCAAATGTTGGGGCGCCTGGGTGGCTCAGTCATTAAGCATGTGCCTTCAGCTCAGATCTCCATCCCAGGGTATTCTTATCCAGCCCTGCATCTGGCTCCCAGCTCAGCGGGAGGCCTGCTTCTCCCTTTCCCACTCCCCCTGCTTGTGTTCCCTCTCTCACTTTGTCTCTGTTAGATAATAAAATCTTAGGGGGAAAAAAAGGAAATGCAATGGTTTCCCACATTTCCAAGGCAATTTTAAGACCCAAAAAGTAGTGCTCTAAGTGGGAGGAACTCCACCTTTTGGTCTCCCCCCATGGAGTAGATAGTGTTTCTCAGACCTTCCCAGCATCCTTCTAAGATGAGCCCATTTGTGCTGGAATATATATTCATATGCTTGGTTCTGCAGGGAAGCTTCAGGATAAACAAGAACAAATCCCTTTCCCTGCTGGTGGAGTTGTGAACCAGGAACATTGATTTTTCACTTAAAAAGAAAACATTGTTATTGTCGATGTTAGGTCCCCCAATAATGGGTCCGTGATTAAAGGAGCGAGACTGATACAAAGCTAAGGTCAAGCAAAGCTTTATTTCATGCCAAGCATCAAGAATCAGACCGAACGTTTGGGGCCGCACCTCTTGCAAGAGACGGCGACCTTTCTCTGTTTCACAGACTAGTTTTTAAGGGCAAAGGCCATGTGGTTGGGCCTGGCCATGCACAGGTACCAATGAGATTGTAACACACAGAGGAAACTCCACAGTCATGTTAGGTCACACATAAGTGACGAATTGAATTACAGTCTACCCTATAGTAGACACTTGACCTAGCCTATCACCTTGGTTAGAATTAGCACCCAAGAGGCTCCCAAAGGGCGGGGCCCATACTCCTTGGTAGCTAGGGAGACAGTATGCAGCCCCCCACTGATCGGATGTCTCCACCTGGCCTGACCCACCTTTGTATCTGGGCTTTGTTACCTGGGGCCGGTTTCTGGGACTTGTTTTTGAGTAAGTCCCTTGGGAGAAGGGGGGCAGGGATAGTTTAAGGGTTAAACAGCAAGGTTATTGCTTAGCCTGGATGGAAGCCTCTAGCTAAATAGGTCCTTACATTCGACGCTAAAGAAACAAACCACTTTGAACATTTTAGAGAGAAAAGAAGAGAGTTTTATTCAAACCCAAGTCAAGACAGCTGCCTGGGAGACACAATCTTCACAAGGAAGGGAGTGCTCAAGGGGAAGAACATTTGGAGCAGGTTTCTATATTCAGTCTGTTTTGTTTTACATACAGAGTGACACATAATCATGAGGAAGAACATTCCAGAAAGTTACAGATTTTTTTTATGTTTTCAGTATATGCAAGTCAGTATGACTTTAATCTTATGGGAGCAGGAGAGGTCCTTTTGTTTTTCTTTTTTTCTTTCTTTTTTTAAATTTTATTTTTAAAAAATTTTTTAGTTTACTTGACAGAGATCACAAGTAGTCAAAGAGGCTTTAACCCACTGAGCCACCCAGGCGCCCCTCCTTTTGTTTTTCTTATCTTTATGTTTGCAGTAGCATTTTTGGGGGGGGGTTCTCTTTTTCTCCCAAAGGAGATGTATAACATGTGCTTGGGGCAGAAATAGGGCCCATGATCTGAGGTTTTGCACAGTCATTTTGAGCTTGGTAAAATGTTAAAGGATAGCTTCCCTGGGAGCCCAGGATCTGGGCCCATGGATGGTAAAAGACAAATATTTCCATTATCACTCTAATTACTACTAAAGAGAGGAACGTGAGAAAAAAGCACTTTTAACAATACTACCAAGAAATCAAAATGATGCCTACAGAAGGTTACCTGTTCCATGGTCAACACAGGTAACAGAGGTGTTCACAGAAGCTGGTCTCCTCCCTTTCTCCTTCCCAAATCTCTGAAGCACACAGATAATTTAAAGTCAGAATTTTAGAAGCTTCTGACATCTTAGAGATGTCTGGCACCATTCCCTTGGACTACAGAAGAAAACAGAGTAGCTCATTATCACAACACTAATTTAAACATGAAGTCCTCCTAAAGCTTGGATACACTGTCTTAGATCTTACCCTGCAGATTTTGGCTAATGTAAGTCATAGTCATACTATATAGACACTAAGATGGTTGGGAAGTAAGTAATCGTGGGTAAGGGAATAGTTTAGTAAAGTTTATAAGCATTGTCTCACTTTTTAGAAGAGGCTGAGCTGAGTATTTTTAAATACTATTTCAGGGGTGCCCAGGTGGCTCGGTGGGTTAAGCCTCTGCCTTTGGCTCAGGTCATGATCTCAGGGTGCTGGGATCGAGCCCTGCATCAGGCTCTCTGCTCAGCAGGGAGCCTGCATCCACCCTCTCTCTCTGCCTGCCTCTCTGCCTACTTGTGATCTCTCTCTCTCTCTGTCAAATAAATAAAACCATTAAAAAAATACTATTTCAGGGGCGCCTGGGTGGCTCAGTGGGTTAAGCCACTGCCTTCGGCTCAGGTCATGATCTCAGAGTCCTGGGATCGAGCCCCGCATCGGGCTCTCTGCTCAGCAGGGAGCCTGCTTCCTCCTCTCTCTCTGCCTGCCTCTCTGCCTGCTTGTGATCTCTCTGTCAAATAAATAAATAAAATCTTTAAAAAAAAAAAATACTATTTCAGACCTGTCTTGCAGCACACTCTGAACATACCAGAACCTGAATCAATTTAAAAAGATAGCTCTTGGGCGCCTGGGTGGCTCAGTGGGTTAAGCCGCTGCCTTCGGCTCAGGTCATGATCTCAGGGTCCTGGGATCGAGTCCCGCATCGGGCTCTCGGCCTGCTTCCCTCTCTCTCTCTCTCTGCCTGCCTCTCTGTCTACTTGTGATCTCTCTGTGTCAAATAAACAAATAAAATCTTAAAAAAAAAAAAAGATAGCTCTTTCAGTAACTTTAATATCAGAAAAATATTAAAATGTCTCTATTCCTAGGGATCTTTGCTTATCTTACTCAGAGTTCCCCCACTCTTAATGATCATGATGGACAGAGGTAAAAAGGCCAGCTGAATTCATTCCAGCTGGCCACACAAGAAAATCCTGAGACTTGAGATGTTCCAGATCGAGAAGACCAAGGATGAGGGAAATAGTATCATGTATGGAATAACAAGGTATTTGGAGTCAGTTTGGGGATCCCACTTAGGTTTCTGATACTAAAATCCTCTGTGACTCAAATAATCTCTGAGTCCCTGTCTAGCAATCCAGAAAATGTGACTAATAATATCTACTTCGTAGTTTGGAAGTTTAAGAGGGAGAATTCCACAAAGAGCCGGTGTGATGTCTCTCAAGAGCAGGTGCTCAGGAAGCCAGGATGACTACTGGGGGTCTCTTTCTTTTTCGGAAGAAAGAACACATGTTGAATCCATGTTTCTAAGAGATGACTCATAAGATGATTTTCAAACCTTAAGGAAGGTCAAGAATCTGTTATTATGTCGTATTTCATCAGAAAGAATGCTATTGGAGTAGTGAGGACAATACAATAGCACCATCATCACTAGGGGTGTGGGGCTTCCCATTTCCACGCAACCATGTTGTCCCCCTTTGCTCAGGGCCACCTGAAAGGGCAGCTTGGGTGGGGGGGTACCATCAACAGTAGGAGTGGGGAACTTCCCATTTCCACATGGCCATGTTGTCTCTCTTAGCTCAGGGCTACCAAAAAGGGCAGCTGTGGGGGAGACCACAGGCCAAGGCTGCCATTTGTGGCTGGGGCAGGCACAAATCTGACTTAAGGCTCAAGTCCTATCTAGCTAATTATACTACTCATCACAGATAGAGTGCCATTGTCTGCAAGCTCAGATGTAGGAAGAGTTGAGAATTTCCCTTATGAGTACTTCTCTGGCCTTTAGGAAATGTAGCAGTTACATTTAATTTTTAAACATTGAGGGACTTCCTGGTTTTCTTTTCATTATGACTACGGCTCAATTCTCCTGTGTTCTAAGAACATAATCTAGTTAATTTCAGGCTTTAAAATGTGTAGACTTGGGACACCTGGGTGGTTCGGTCAGTTAAGCCACTGCCTTCGGCTCAGGTCATGATCCCAGGGTCTTGGGATCGAGTCCTGCATCAGGATCCTTGCTCCTCAGGGAGACTGCTTCTCTCTCTGCCTCTGCCTGCCACTCTGCCTGCTTGTGTGCTCTCTCTCTCTCTCTCTCTGACAAATACATAAAATCTTAAAAAAAATTTTAAAAATGTGTAGACTTGCTTCATGGCCCAACATTTCACCTACTTGGGTAAATATCCTAGGACCACTTGAAAATAATGTATTCTGTACTTAATGTGTAATGTTCCATATATGTCAATTAGGACACATTTGTTACAAATGTTTCATCTGCTTTTTCTATCAGATGTTGAGAAAGGTCTATTAAAATCTTCAAGCAATGTTACTCTAGTCACCATTGCATTGGAGAATCTACCAAGTGTTATAAGGCAAGAGAAACAAGAAGAATAAGATTTGAGGGGGTAATTGTGACTATTCACAGATTATGTGAGGGTGTACACAGAAAATATAAAATAGTCTATAAATGCACTATTAGAATTAAAAATGGAAAACCTGTTGGGGCACCTGGGTGGCTCAGTGGGTTAAAGCCTCTGCCTTTGGCTCAGCTCATGATCCCAGGGTCCTGGGATCGAGCCCTGCATCAGGCTCTCTGCTCAGCAGGGAGCATGCTTCTTCCTCTCTCTCTGCCTACTTGTGATCTCTGTCAAATATATAAATAAAATCTTAAAAAAAATAAAAATGGAAAACTTGCAAATCCTAGAACCAAGAAAGCAATCCAGAAAGCAGCCCAGAGGAAGAGATTTCTTATGGATGGGAGGAAGAATATCAGAATAATGTCAGACCTGTCCACAGAGACCTGGCAAGCCAGAAAGGGCTGGCAAGACATATTCAGGATACTAAATGAGAAGAGCATGCAGCCAATGATCCCTTATCCAACAAGGCTGTCATTCAAGGAACAAATAATACCTATTCTTCTGAAGTTGTTTCAAAAATAGAAACAGAAGGACAATTTCCAAACTCTTTCTATGAGGCCAGCATTACCTTGATCCCAAAACCAGACAAAGACCTCATCAAAAAGGAGAATTACAGAGCAATATCCCTGATGAACATGGGTGCCAAAATACTCAACAAGATCCTAGCCAACAGGATCCAACAGTACATTAAAAGGATTATCCATCATGACCAGCTGCAATTTATTTCTGGGATGTAAGTGTGTGGTTCAACATTTGCAAATCAATGAACATGATAGAGCACATTAATCAAAGAAAAGACAAGAACCATAGGATCCTCTCAATGCAGAAAAAGCATTTGACAAAATACAGCACACTTTCCTGATTAAAACTCTTCGGAGTGTAGGCATAGTGGGGACATTCCTTACTTTCATTAAAACCATCTATGAAAAGCCCTCAGTGAATACCATTCTCAGTGGGGAAAAGCTGGGGGCCTTTTCCTTAAGAGCAGGAACACAACAGGGATGCCCACCCTCACCACTATCGTTCAATGTAGTACTAGAAGTCCTAGCCTATCGATCAGATTACAGAATGAAATAAAAGGTACCCAAATTGGCAAAGAAGTCAAACTCTCTCTTCACAGATGACAAAATACTTCATGTGGAAAACCCAAAAGACTCCACTCCCAAATTACTGGAACTCATACAGCAATTCAGTAATGTGACAGGATACAAAATCAATGCACAGAAATCTGTTGCTTTTCTATACACCAACAATGTAACTGTAGAAAGAGAAATTAGGGAATTGATTCCATTTACAATAGCACAAAATTAGGGAATTGATTCCATTTACAATAGTACCAAAAACTGTAAGATACCTTGGAATCAAAAACCAAACCAAAGAGGTAAAGGATCTATACTCTAGAAACTACAGAACACTTATAAAAGAAATGGAGGAAGACACAAAAAGATGGAAAACCAATCCATGCTCATGAATTGGAAGAATAAACATGGCTAAAATGTCTATGCTGCCCAAAACAATTTACACTTTCAACACCATCCCTATAAAAATACCCACTGGCATTTTTCATTGAGGTGGAACAAACAATCCTAAAACTTGTATGGAAACAGAAAAGACCCCACCCAGCCAGAGAAATGTTGAAAAAGAAAACCAAAGCTGGGGGCATCACAATGACTGACTTTAAGCTATATTCCAAAGCTGTGACAGCATGGTATTCACACAAAAACAGACACATAGATCAATAGAACAGAAGAGACACCCCAGAAATTGACCCTCAGCTCTATGGTCACATCATGTTTGACAAAGCAGGAATGAATATCCAATGGAAAAAAGGCAGTCTCTCCAATTAATGGTGCTGGGAAAATTAGACAGCCACACACAGAAGATCGAAACTCAACCATTCTCTTACATCACACACAAAAATAAGTCAAAATGGATGGAGGACCTCAGTGTGAGACAGGAATCCATCAAAATCCTAGAGGAGAACATAGGCAATCACCTCTTCAACATCAGCCACAGCAACTTCTTCCTAGACACACCAGCAAACGCAAGGGAAATGAAAGCAAAAGTGAACTATTAGGACTTTGTCAAGATAAAATGCTTCTGCACATCAAAGGAAACAGTCAACAAAACAAAGAGGCAATCCATCGAATGGGAGATGTTTGGAAATGATATGTCATATAAAGGGCTGGTATCGGAGATCTATAAAGAACTTCTCAAACTCAACACCCAAAAAGGAAATAACCCAATCAAGAAATGGGCAGAAGACATGAACAGACATTTCTCCAAAGACATGCACATGGCTAACAGACACATGGCATCATGTTCAACATCACTTGCCATCAGGGAAATACAAATCAAAACCACAATAAGATAACACCTTACACCAGTTAGAATGGCCAAAATTAACAAGTCAGGAAACGAAATATGTTGGCAAGAATGTGGAGAAAGGGGAACCCTTCTACACTATTGCTGGGAAAGCAAGCTGGCGCAGCTAATCTGGAAAAGAGTATGGATGTTCCTCAAGATGTTAAAAATAGAAATACCCAGCACCCAGGAATTTCACTACTGGGTATTTACCCCAAAGATACAGACATAGTGAAAAGAAGGGGCACCTGCACCCCATTGTTCCTAGCAGCAATGGCCACAACAGCCAAACTGTAGAAGGAGCCGAGATGACCTTCAACATGTAAATGGATAAAGAAGATGGTGTTCATATATACAATGGAATCTTCCTCAGCCATCAGAAAAGATGCATTGCATACCTACCATTTGCACCAACATGGATGGAACTGGAGGGGATTATGCTGAATGAAATAAGTCAGGCAGAGAAGGACAATTACCATATGCTTTCACTCATATGTGGAATGTACGGAATAGTGTGAAAGACCATAGGGGAAGGGAGGGAAAATTGCATGGGAAGAAATCAGAGAGGGAGACAAACCATAAGAGACCCTGGACTCTGGGAACCAAACTGAGGGTTACAGAGGGGGAGGGGGATGGGGTAACTGTGTGATGGGTATTAAGGAGAGCATGTGTTGTGATGAGTGTTACATGCAATTTATGAATCATTGAACACTACATCAAAAACTAATGTTGTACTATATGTGGGCTAACTGAACATAAATAAATAAATAAATAAATATGCTTTTGCATGAAAAACATAATAATGGGAACAGAATTTCAGAGTTACATGAATAAATACATGAATAAATATTCTCAAGATATGTTTCACAGCAGTGTAAATATAGTTAACACTACCGGACTTTATACTGAAAATGTTTAAAATGGCCAAATCAATGTTAGGACATTTTACAATTTTTAAAAAGTACATTCTGTATGATTCCATTTTTATAAAGATTTTATTAATTTATTTTAGAGAGAGAGAGAGGGCGTGGCATGAGAGTTGTGGGAGAGGCAGGAGGTGGAAGAGAGAATCGTGAGCCCACACTGCACCGAACAAAGACCCTACATGCAGCTCAATCCCACACCATGAGATCACATCCTGAGCCAAAATCAAGAGTCAGTGGCTTACCCAACTGAGCCACCATCCATCTCCTTGGGCATTAGTATTGGTGCATTCCCTACTCTCTCCACCATCACTGTTCTGAACACTCCTGATAATACATCTATGAAAAATTGTGCCAGAGTTTCCTGGGGTGAGTCTGAGTAAGAGCACTGTTAGGTGATGGGTACACCTCATTGTTTTCTCAGACAGGGGTGCCCATCACCCTTCTCCCCAGGGGACACCCATGTCCTCAGGCACCTGAGGGACACCCAGCCCAGGAATTTGCCTTCTGTAGCAGAGGACAGATGGGACTTCTTTCTCTGGCCGGGACTATGAACCTTGATCCTGGGAAAGAAGAGCTCTCCTGGGACTCCTGGCCCAGCCAGGCAGCCATGGCTACTGTGTATTTGACAGAGCCAGTACAGCTGGGCCTTGGAGGGATTGAATGCCTGAAACTAGCCTTGCATGGGGCATGTGGGAGCAGCAGATCCTGCTTCTTGAGGAGCAGTGATGTATGTAGAAGAAGGGAGGCTGGGGTGGAACCTTCTAAGCCACACCACAGTCTGTCCCTTGGTCCTGAAACCAGCAGGAAGGAAGCTCTGAGGACAGAGACTCCAGGAGGATTCCCATCAAGGGAAAGGGGGCCTGCTGGAGGTCACTGAAGCTGCCAGCCCAGCCGGCTGCGGCCATTTGCACGAGCTGGATCACCTCCGGTTCTTCATTAGCACGTAGTCCATGTTGGTGTGTGGACAGTGATTGGCCCACTCAGTGCTGGTGCACTTCCAGAGGCAGACTAGAACCCTTCCAAGGCCTGCTAGTGGATCAGAGGAACCCCGCCCAGAGAAGCAGAGGATGTTCCTCTCCCTCCGTTGCTGGGGAAGGCAGCACCATCCTGGGGCAGGACCTGGGCCAGGAGTGTGTTCTTTCTGAAGTCCTCATGTTCAGTGGGCATTTCTGTGCCTGAGAAAGGCCCTGTCAGCCCCAGAGTCAGGAGACATGAGGGGTTGTCTCCCATCCTGACCCAGGATCATGACCTGAAATGATCCTGTCTTTAGGAGGACAGGTCTCCTTCAGAATCCAGGGAGGGGCAGGCCCTGCAAGAGCTCTTCATTCAAGGAGGAGTCATAGAGAGTGTGTGTGTCTCAGTGGCCCAGCAAATTAAAGAACCAAACCCAAATGCTCAAGTTCTAATAGAAGCAGAATTTCAATGTCCTGTTTGGGGGCAGCCACCTCCCCTCTTATGTGGCCTTGGGGGACCTCAGGGGAAGTCTTCCTTGTTCTTGTGCCCTCAGAGGGAGGAGCTGGCCCCATGTCCTGGGGCCCCTACCCTGTCCCACGGCTGAGAAAGAGCCACATACAGGGACCTGGTCTCAGGAGTGTGGTCTCCCAAGGGTCTGGTGGCTGTATGGAAGGGCAGGATTGATTTTGGGGAGAGGGTTGCTCACTGGTGACACCGTTCACCATCCTTCTCTGAACTCTGCAGTCCAGGCTCTGTGCCCAGCTTAGGTCAGTCACCAGCACCCCCACATGTTCCTGCCATGGGAGTGATCATTCAGCATCATCCCATTGCACAGAGGCAGACAGCGAGGCCCAGAGAGGGGAGGCAAATGGCTCCAGTCACAGGACTGGTCAGCAGAGGGGCTGGAAGGCCAGCCCCCCCAAGCCCCTATTAGCCCATCCAGAGACTCCCTGAACCCAGAGCGAGCCCTCCCCTGCCTGCCCAGCCACACACTGGCCCCTGAGCTGGATGATGGACTGTTCTTCTTGGCCCTGAGGTTGTTGCTGGCTGACTAGCAGGGGGAGTGCAGCTGGTGGGACAGGCTGTAGCTACAGGATGGAGTGACACGTCTGCGCTAGCTGGAGCCACACTCTGGTCTCCCTCCCGGAGCCTGCCTGGGAGCTGGAGTCTGGGTGCCCTAGGGTCCGGCACACAACAGGGTCTGCACTGACTAGGGAGCCATGGCCTCCAGGGAGAGTCCACTCTGCCCTCTCCCAGCCCCTGTGCCGCATCATCTCTCCTCACTGTGGGGCTCCAGGACCCGGAACCAGACCCCATAGGGCTGACTGGGCTGCAGGTTGTAATGAGTTTTCAGCCCTTGGAGCAGCTGGATTTCCTGGGGCTGGAGGGAGGACTGATTGCAGTCAAGGACTGGGCTGGGGGAGATGCAGGGCCTCTTGGAGGGTGAAGGATGGGGCAGGAGCCGAGTCCTGGGGCCATTGCTCATGTCTAAAAGGGGCTGAAATCCCTGAATGCCCATGGGGTCCCTCATTACAGTAACAACACCCTCATGCTTGGTGTCCTGTGGTGGGCCCCTCCTCCCCAGCCTCCTTCCCACACCTCTGACTCCAGCCAGGGCTGCAGCCAGGGACCAGCTGGACCTCTGTCCCAGGGTCCTACCAGGAAGATGAGGAAGATGGAGGAGAGGAGAAGGGGAATGGGGTAGACTGCTCTTACCCCTGTCCTGAGTCAGCCTCCACTGCTGCCTCCAGGTCCTCTGGTCCAGCCTGCACTTAGCTGGATCCTGGGAGGCAGTCTGCATTCCCGGCCAGCTGGGTGGGGAGTATTCAGTGATCTTTGTGCTCCCAGATGTCCAACCCACCTGGCCTTGAACCCTGAGGCTTTCACCCAGGATGGGCATGGTTCCAGGGCTAAGTGGACTTTGGGGCCACAGGGCCCTTGGTGGTGTTGAGGAAATATAGGGGACCGGTCAGGTGCGGAGCCATGGGTGTCATGCATGTCCACCATGGGACTAGGTCATGGTACAGGTGCTGTGTGCAGGTCTCCTGTGCACACCGGGCCCCCTCAGGAGGGAGGCCTGTGTATCTAGTGCACCTATCCTTCACCTACCCCTGGAGGAGTGGCTAAGTTCAAACATTTCCATGTCCAACCCTCAGGGACAGTTGGGAACCTAGGGTCAAGAGAGGCAGGGACTCACCCAGGGAAAAGGGGTATGGAGTCCAAGAAGTGGGGCTGCTCTCCAGACCCAGGCCAGCCCCAACCCTTCTGTGATGTTTGCTTTGGAGGTGAGAGCCCCTCAGATCCTCGGGGATAGCTACCCACCCCATCCCATGTGGGGACATGACCTTGGGCATCCCCAGACAAGTAGAGGGATGTGTGCCTACACACACACACACACACACACACACACACACACACACCACTCTGACTGCCTAGCTCAGGGTCAGAAGGGGTGAACACCCTGGGAGCTAGGTGGGTGACAAGTGGGAAAGAAGAAAGAAGTCGGAGACAGCTGGGCCATGGGGCAGGGGCATCAGGACCCCTGGCAAGAACCCAGATCCATAGCATGGGGATGGGAGACAGGACAGGCTGCTGGTCAGTGGGTACCCAAGGGGCACAGGGTGTTGCCAGGGTACTGGGAGAAGACAGGGTCTGGGGTCTGGTGTCCATCACCATCCTGGGCTACTGGAAGTAGAAAGAGATATCCCCCCAAGTCCAGACAGGGTTACAGCACAAAAGGCCTCAGCTTCCACAGAGATGAAGTGTCCCTAGGGTCCCACATGCTTGTAGAAAAGTCTGTTGGTTTTGGATCTTCATCCCTGACCCCTGTGCTCCCAGTCCTGGGAAAATGCTTTGTACTCCCTCAAGGTCCTTCTGAGCAGAGGACAGCCTGGGGGCTTGGGGGCCTGATGACCTGAGTTTGCAGAATGTGGCAGAGCACTGGACCACTGGTCTAGGGACCAAGGTCAGGACCCTCCTTGTTGCAGCCTCAAGGTCCCCATTTGGAAGATGTTCCAGAGTCAGTGCTCTGGTCTGGGTGAGGAGGCCTTAAGAAGGAGCCAAGCACCAGGACAGGAGAGGGAAACAGGGAGAAGGTAGACTTATGAGGTTTCTCACATCACCCCCAGAGCCCACAGGTCCTGTTCCTGGGGGACACACGGAGAAGACAAAGACAGAGAATGAACACAAGAGAGGGAACCAGAAGTCACAGACTTTCCTCAGTCAGGTTGGAAACATCCCATCATTTTGCTCCATTCTATTCCTTAGAGCACAGTCACACAGGCCATCCACCCTGGAGGGGAAGGAATTCCACAGGGATGTGTGACCAGGATTTGGGAATGCCAGGAGCCACTGTGGGGACTGCCTGGCACATGGGCACAGACAAGGCCCTGGGATCTGGGCCTAAACCTAATGGGTTTAGGAGGAAATATGGGACTTCCCCCTCCCCCTGGAAGTCTGGGTCGTGAGAGGACAAGGTCAGAATCAGTTCACAGCAAACTTCCCATGGGGGTTGGGAGACAGGCAGGAGGAGGGTGGCTTTGCCTGGACCCCAGAGCAGTCCCAGGTCCCTCTGAGCTGTGTTCTATGCCCCTCCCAGCCCTCAACTCATCCTTGCATTGCCACGTGCGTGTCCCAGCCTCCTGTGATAGCAGAAGCATATGTAGAGATCCTACCAATGATGGTGTCCCTAGAAGTAGAAGCCAGAAGACCCACTGTGCAGATGGGGAGCCTGGGGAGGCCCTGAGAGGCACAGGGTCTGTCCAGGGTCACAGTCCTGGGCATGAGCAGGAGCCCGGTCTGAACCCAGCTCTGTGTCCTCACAGCGGGGACACCATCCGTACCCAGGCCTCGTGGGGCCCATGGGTAGGCTGTGTGGGTGTCACTGTATGGATGGGGCATGGGGTAGAGTGTGAGCATTGAGCAGCTGGGGGAGGGGACCCCTGAGGGGGCTCTGGTGTTGGGTAAGGGGTCCCTAGGAAGTGGTGACCTCACTTCCCTGACAACAGAGCCCAACAAAATTTGGAACCCAGGTAACCAGGCACCCACATTCCAGAGACAGCACCCGGCCCAGCTCATTTTGTTGGAGATCCTTGAAAGAACATGTTTGCATGTTGCATACCAAAGTCCAGAGGCTGCAGGCAGAGGAAAGCACATGCTACAAACAATTTCCTTTGCTGGGGATGTCATATCAGGGCTCCCCAACCCTCTCATTTGGCCAGAAGTATGAAAAGGTGACACCATGAGGCCCAGAGCCAGCCCCCAGCCCCATACACTCTGATCCGACCAGTGCAGCCCCAGGTCCCCTCCCCATGCATCCATGTGTGCGTGTGTGTGTGTAAAGAAGACTCACATGGGGTGCATCCACCCCATTCAAGAGCAGGGGTCACATGCCCGGTGGGCAGGTCATGTTCACACCTCAGGTCAAGGCTGTCTGGGTGGGATGGGGTGTTGGGGGCTGTGAGCTTCTCCCTGGAGTTTATCCTGTGTCCTGCATGTATGGGTCCCTGTCCCAGGTATGGGACTGTGCACTCACAGGTCTGTGTGTGATCTGGGAGCAGCAGGGGGACTGGGCAAGAGGACAATGAGGATGGCCAGGTAGGGCTGTGATGCATCCATGCCAGCTACCGGTCCCTGTTTTTGCAGAACACGAGGGATGATGAAACAGGGAGGAGGCTGGTGCACACTGGCTCCATCTCCCTGACACAGGGAATGACCATAGGGGTCTCTCCAGGAGCAGGGACTGGGGAGGCCTGGGAAGGCCTCCAAAACTGTCCAGGCCACTGTCCCTGCTGGTACCACACCAGACTTTGGTCCAGCACACAGAGGCCAAGCCCAAGCGTGAGAAGGCCGGGGCTGGGTGTATGTGGGTGTCGGGATGGGACGGTGCTAGGTCCCACAGGCAGGAGAACCCAGAGGCTGGTGTGGGGCCAGGAGCAAGGACTGGGCTCAGAGCACCCAGTGGATGGTCTGCAGTCCTGGAGATGTCCCAGTGAGAGTTCCTTCCTGGCTGTAGCTTCTCTGGGAGGCCCTGGGCTGAGATCTCTGCAAAGGCACGCGAGCTTGTTCTTCATTCCAGGATCTCCAACGAAATGAGCTGGGCAGGGGGCTGTCTCTGGAATGTGGGATCCTGGATACCTGGGTCTAGCTCTGAAGAGCCAGAGCTGGCCCCAGCTTCATCCACAGCTCCAGAAGGGGGGATGGTGCCCAGAGAGACTTCAGCAGGAGACCAGGAGCCAGCAGGTGACCAGGCACCTGCCCACAGAAAGCCTGACACTGTCCTGGAAGAGCTGGCACCTGTCCCTTCCCAGGCCCTGCTCCTGATCCTGCTACAGTTCCTGCTCCTTTCCTTGCCCCTTCCCCTGCCCCAGCCCCTGCTCCCACCCCTGCTCCTGTCCCTGCCCCTGCCCCTGCTCCCACCCCTGTTCCTGCTCCTGCTCCTGCTCCTGCTCCTGCTCCTGCTCCTGCTCCTGCTCCTG
>NW_019154102.1:232355-234243 GCF_002288905.1 Enhydra lutris kenyoni
TTCCTGCTCCTGCTCCTGCTCCTGCTCCTGCCCCTGCCAGAGCCACTCCCCCTTCCCCTGCCCTGGCCTGTGCTGCTGCTTTTGCATCTGTCCAGGCTCCTGTCCTTGCCCCTATCCCAACCCCTGCCCCTACTCCTGCTCCTGCGGGGTTTCCAGAGCCACATTCAGAGCCCACAGCCCTGCTCTTCATAGAATTATCCTTTGTTCTATTCCCCGACCCTGAGGGCCAACAGGAATGTTTTGTTCCCCACATGTATATTCTTCCTCTCTGGTACATATTAACTGTTATTTTTATCTTTCCACGTTCTGCATACTGTTTATTATTTCTTTTAAATAAAATTACTTGTTTACACTTGAGCATGTCACGAGAGTTAAGCACATTCCCAACTCTGTGTCACCACACCACAGAACATCGCTGCAGGTTATCTCCTTCCCCAAAGGAGACCCTGAACCCAAAGCCCTCCCTGCCCATTTCTCCTCCAGCCCGGCCTCTTACAATCCCCAAGCTGCTTTCTCTCTCTGTTCCTTTACCTGTTCTGGATGTTTCTATATGTGGAATCACACAACATGTGCCTTTGTGTCTGCCCACCTATTTTCAAAGGGGACTTATTTTTTTTTCTGTTTGTGTGACAGAATTTCCCTTATTCGATATTGAAACCCCCGATGGATTACAGATGAGATGTAATCATAGAGGCCCCTTTAGGAATTATGCACAATCTCAAGGTCAAGACCCCTGTTCCTGCTGGGACACCATAGCCTGACCCCAAACAGGACACAGCTGGTTCATCCTGTAGCCCACACAGAAGCCAGGGAAATGCAGAAAGCTGAAAGACACACCACAGAGGGCAAACACATCATTCACAACCCAAGGCCAGAGAAAAGTTTCACCTGACTCTTTTCCAAATCAGGCTCCAAGTCATGGGGTTCCACAGGGACAGAGACCAAACGTATGCAAGTCTGGGGGGAGGATAGGCATCCAGGGAGTATATGTCAAAGATGTAGGAGCTCCTGGGGAAGGGCTCTGGCAAAAGAAACCCTATTAAGGCAGCATTGGTTACCCTCAGAGCAGCAGGTGTCTGGTCTGGGAATCGGCAGCCCTGGCAAGAATGTGAAGAACCAGAGGTCCAATGCAGATCCCCTGGAGAGAAGGGTGACAGGCACCCCTGTCTGGGAGAACAGTGAGCAGCACCCATTCCAGGCCGCAGGTGTGCCCATCACCTAGCAGCGCTCAGCCTCAGACTCAGCCCTGGAAACTCTGGCATGACTTTTCACAGAGGTATTATCAGGTGTGCTCAGCACAGTGGTGGTGGAGAGAGCAGAGAACAGAACAAACCTAATGCTCAAGGAGATGGATGGGATCCATGGTCCCAGTCCTCATGATGGAATGTTCTGTAGCTACTGTCGAGGGGTCTTCTCGCCACAAGATCCAGGCAGCCCCTCTTGAGACCTTTCTCCTGCCACCCTGTTCATGGGAATATTCAGAATTGTTTGAGGAGGTGGAGAGGATCCAGGATGACAGCAGAGCCAAGGGGAAGGAATGTCAGCCCTGGGAGGACAGAAGGATGTGCCCTGAGCCACCTTCCAGGGCCCGGCTATGATGCCCTCGGACCTCACCCCAAATAATGGCTCCTCATGTATGGACTGGACTTCTGCTTTCACCCCCTCCTTTCCTACCTCACTTATTCACCATCTCATTCTTTACCCCCTTTCTCTTTCCCCTCCACCCCTCTCCTCTCTCCCCCACTATATCACCCTCCCTGCCTCCCTCCCATCCTTCCTCCCTCCTTCTCTTCTCTCCCTCTCATCCTCCCTCACTCTCTCTCTTCTCTCCCTCCTTCTCTTCTCTCCCTCTCATCCTCCCTCACTCTCTCTCTTCTCTCCCTCCTTC